>NC_071265.1:19093353-19175853 GCF_023375685.1 Ictalurus furcatus | reverse complement strand
TGCCAGCTAGCATATCTGTGCATTTTTAAACAGGATGTTTTTTTCTAACTATATTGACATGTAACACTGTATTTGACACATTTTTATGATAACATCCAGTAAGTGATTACAGGCTGATTCTTAGCTACATGTTGCTGCATAAACAATACAATTCCAACACAAACACAGCTGCCAGGACTAACAACTTTCCGAACCAACTATTTTGTTATATTCAGGCCTACATGTATAAGAAACCGAAATAACCAGCATTTCATTTTGCTCTAACTGGCTTAGGAACGCTGTGTCGAGGTTGGGACTGCAGAACAGAAACTAAAATATCGACTCTTTTTTTTTTTTTTTTCTTCCATTTCCGAACCCTGACTGAGAAGTAGTTTTTATTTATTTTAATTTTTTAATTTTATTATTATATACACACTCCCATTTTCCTAAACATTCTCACAGCAAGCATATTGTTTATGTGCACTCTACATGGTAATGTGCTGGGAATTTGGTTTTGGTTAACTCGAACACTATGAAGCAGCATACTGATTTCTAAGGGCATCATGATATTGTATTTGAGACTTGGAAGAAGAAATGACTCTACAGCTTGATTATATATAGTTGTGTGGTTGGTGTGCGTGTGTGCGCGCACATACACGTGTTTCATCTATGCTCTTGGCTGCAAGCTGTGGAAACTCTGGGGTGCTGCAGCCAAGCGAGCGTGTGACCTACCTCTAATAAATTTTAGTGCAGACTCATGCACATACAAACACGCTCTCATTACCCATGGTCTCTCTCTTGCGTTCTCTCTCTCTCTCACACACACATATCCATTTATTAATCTTTTGGACACTCCCTTCTTGATCATAGACAATCATTCACCATCACACAACACTTTTCTCTGCATATCCCTTTTCTTTCTCTCTAAAATGTTCTCTCTATGTATACACAGTCTCTCGCCACAAAGTGTGTGTGTTCATGTGCCTATAATGGGGGTAGGCAGGGTGCGTCAGGCTTTACTTGAACTAATGGCTCCCAGGCGTGCAGCATGGCCAGACATACTGGAGCCGAGAGCGGAGAGAAGGAATGCCACTCCAAAACCCAGCGTGAGAGGGGAGAGATAGAGGGAGAAAGGGAGGGAGGTAGCGGGGAGTGCATGGCTGGAAGAAGGTTGTGAAGAATTTTGTTGGCAGGGAGGACAGCGGTTTTGGGTAGGCCCACCTTTGAATTCCTCCCCCCTATGTGTTGAACATCTGTATAAACTACCTTCTATCAGTCTGCACACTGTATTAAACCATAGTGAAGGATCAGCATTGGGTCTATGAAATGGATTTTTTTTCTGCTAATTGGACGAGTAGATGTTTATTGTTCTTTCAGAATGGAATCCAACAGGAGATTTCACTCTCCATTTCAAGGCACACTTTTGAACCCAAGATCACAGCCATAGCTAATGGAAACCTTGCTTTTTCTTTTTTTTTTTTAAAGAAAGAAGACTTTTAATGGGGGGAAACTTGAGGTGCAAGATAAAACAGAACTGTTTTATTGGCAGTTATTCTGAATACCCTACTCAGCATATCTATCAATAACAGGACTGCTTTGAAGAGTGCAGTGCAGATGAACAGACAGTACTGCTGACTGAACTATGATCAGACTGAAATCTGATTAAATTAACAGCGGTGTTCAGACCTCACAGTAATCACACCTGGGGCAATTTGAGCAAGTAATTCCGACCTACAGTGTCAGTTTAGATGCTTCTGTTTTCCCCGTTTCTCACACTCATGTATTATGCGGTCTTGCATTTTGTATGTAAATTCTATAGCCCCCCCCCCCATTGTGCAACATCGCATGTGCACACACAAGCCCACATCAACTCACTTTTATGGGTCCTGAGCTTTTCAGGGGTGAAGCCTATAGCTCTTTATTAGCATGTAAATGAAATCAGTTGGCGTAAACTCAGATTAACTCGGGGCTATGAGCATTGACCCCACTTGATTGAGTTTGAGTTGCTTGCACCCGTTCTATAGGTCTGAATGAATTTAGCGTTCTCCAAATGGACTGACGTAACCTAGACCGGTTTGGTATTTAAAACATGAATAGATGTCATTAGGCTGAAATCTTGTGTTAATAATCAGTAAACGATTGAGTAGCTAATCATGGCTGCAGACTTGAATGAGTAGTTTATGGGTTTTGTAGGGTGGAGAAGTTCTCACATGTGTCCTCACATGCGTTTCCTGGGAAGAGGAACACTTCATGTGCATATGCAGCTGTGAGAAGATTGGCTGCACAGCTGTTTCCACTGTATGTGTGTGCTTTAACTTTGCGCACTCATCCTAATGTGGTCATGCTGGAAATATAGACAGTGAGTTGAGTATTGTGGTCAGCCCCTTCTGTGTATGTGAATTTATTTATTTATTGAATTTTTTTTGGGGGGGGGGTGGGTTTGTTACATTTTGCAAAGGGTGTATGAATGCTTGCAGATTTGTTTTTAAACTGAGGAGTTTCCAAATTTTGTTGAGTTCTGCTCTACTGTAGCGAAAATACTGATATGTTTTCACCTAACCATCTTCTTAACCTCTGTATCAAAAAATACATCTCTTGGTTTTGTTTTGTTTTGTTTTTTAACCAAGCTTGAGCAAAAGTGCTTATGATCTAAAAATTGTTGTTTACCTTGTAAAAGGGTTTAAATCATGCACCGAAACACACATTGGGAGTGCAGGGCTGGGGGAAGGCAATAAAGAGATACACAGATGCTCTGTGAAGTGTAAACTCATTATTTAGCAGTTTTCCTTTTCTCGAGTACACTGATTAGTTAGCAGTTGTTCTGTGCCTCATTGCTCCACCCTGACCCTTGAAACCATGCCTGCAAAAGAGTGACGTTTAACACCTTATAATGGCCTGCTTGTGTTTCTTTGACACCACTGTGTTCGTTTAGCTCTCCTGGCTTCTGTAAAAAGGCTGTTATGCTGTAACTATAGTGTATACAAAGTATAAGTGTATACATTTTTTGTTTTCGTTTATTTTTTTTATACATCCATACATACATAAATATAACATAACTGTAGGTTGCTTTAAGGTGTATTGTCAGGTCTCATTATTCAGGGTGTTTCATTAAGTGACTCGTCTTTCCCCTCTTCCTGGCACATACTTTGTTTGACCTTGTAGTGCCAGAACAATTAGTTATGTTAATCACCAAACCCGCCTCACTAAATACATTAAATAGATTATCAGCTGATTGGCCAGGAGCCACCAAGTGGGCGTGTTGTTAGCCCAGCCAGCTACGCTTCAAGTGAGCATCGTGAAGTGGGGGGAAGTGTGTGTGTGTGTGTGTGTATGTGTATGTGTGTGTGTGTGTGTGTGAGACCGAGATGGAGAGAAAAACAAAGTGAGATTAAGAGAGGTGAAAGGGTTGGATAGCCGGGCAACAAAAGAACGAAAGGAAAGTGAAAAGTGGTGAGACAAATAAAGCTACATCCCAAGTGCGAAAGGAAGCGAGAGAGAAATAAAGAAGTCTTTCTGAATCTCCTCACCCATCTGGACTCCATATGTGTTTCTCTGGCTGCAAGAGGAGCTTGGACTGCAGCGCACATATGCAGGGGGCTTAGACACTAGACACATGCCCCACATATGAAGAAGAGGAAAGGGGAGCGAAAAGGAGCTGTAAACAAGCTAGACCAAGGGACTGACTTGTTTTTGGATTAAGAGAAGGGTGGGGGGAAAAGGACCGTCCACGAGAGGTGAGGGCTGGGTGTGGGTGTGTGTGTGTGTGTGTGTGTGTCTGCAAATATCTTGCTTGTATGCTTTCACTTTTTAAGACATCTTCGAATTTTATATTACTTCCATGAGACAAAATTGGTCATTCCTGGAACACAATATCTATCGTTAAATTGAAATATCTATTTGGCAGTCTAATCTTTTGGAAATGTGCTGTTAATATTTAGACTTGCGTTATGGTGTAGTGCTGATTTTTGTTGGCTGTGGATAAAGGTAGTCAATGGCTATTCCACATGGCACATACTTTTAACCACAGACAGGAGAATACTATACACATACACACAGTGGGGAAAGTCTGAGAGATTCATCACCAGCTCCTCCTTTGCTGGATCTGTCCATGTAAGCATCACTTTATCACATAAACCTTAGCCTTACCTCACTTCCCTGTCTATAGCCACAATAAGTAGTGACGTGTGTGTGTGTGTGTGTGTGTGTGTGTGTGTGTGTTGGATGATCAGATGGATCGTATGTATGGACGAATTGTGTCATCATTATGTTCAGATAGAAGGCGGTGCTTGAGGGTTTGCCAAAAATGTCTGTTTAGTAACAGCATATTTCCCAGACTTGCTCGAAGCTGTGCTGCACCAGACTGGAAAAGGGCTCCAGGGCAGCGTGTGTTGTAGATTGATAGTCACTGCAGGTCTGCATAATCGTAGCAAACACAATCTCCCGACAAGCCCTGACGGACATACACCAGAGCACGCTGTACACTGTCAGCCTGAGAGTCCTGAGTGTTTGGGGGGGGGGGGGGGGTTGTGCGTGTGTGTGATCCTTCCTGCAGACTGACTGTCTGCTTTGCCATAAAATGTACAGTTTTGCACGATGTCTAATTATTCAGATTTCATGAGAAAGAGAGCGAAATAAGAGAGATGTGGAAGACCAGACAGTTCAGCTTGTTTACTTGTTTCCTTTATTCGGTTAGAAGTTAAAAGATGTGATCCGAATCTTGCAACATGTTTGGGTCATATGTCCGTGGGCATGTTTTCAGGGCTGGACCAAGGATACTCTAAAAATACTTCACGCACATGGACACTAAGCGCACAGATGAGATTCAGCCAACAGGAAGTACCCTGTTAGCGCTAACCTGCAATAACCGTTGAAGTGTCATGAATCGATCTATTGATCCAGCTGATTTACCATGCATGTGGAAGTGTCATGCTTAATAAGCTTGCCATTATGACCCTGCACTTCTCAGGGTCGAGACGAGAGCGGGGCCCTGCAGGGCATCGGCTGCGCTCACTCTGTAAGTGCACTATCACTAGCCACAGCGGCGCAGCTTCTTTGTCTGAGCTGTGTTCACTGACCCCAAACTTTAACCTACACTGTCCAGCAGATTTTCCCGGGGACACAGCTGTAAGTTAATCTCCTCATGGGCCCTGCAATTAGAGAGACGGGACTCGGCTTGACCTATTGTTCGCAGGCCCTGCGTGGGAGTGTGAGAGGGAAAAGTGACGACTTTTTTTTTATTTTTTTATTTTATTTTTTTTTTTTACATGAGTTAGTTGAGTTTGAGTATTCATTAGCTGGAATAGCTTTCTGTTAAAGCTGGTTGCTTATACAAATAGAGCCACAAGATTAAAAGTTTTTATTTAGAAGAATATTCTACAGTTGTAGCTTGTCTCGTATTTCTCTCTCAATAACTTTGCAATAAGCACACAATTTCTGAAGCTGTTGTAACAGCTAGTGTACGACAGCCTGGAGCGTGCTGAAACCGCATTCTATCTAGCTGCATTTTCTCCATCCTATTGGATTGACATTATTTTTCATGTGTATATACCTGTTTGCTTCAGTATGTTTAGTACAAATTGTCACTGCTAATGAGGACACACACACACACACACACACAGGGCCTGTGTTTATTCAAGCCCCATGTGGGAGATCTCTGTACTGCTCTTGAGATTTGTTATAGAGGAACTTAATAAAAGCCCCAGGCTTGTCCTTTCACAGAATGGAAAGCCATAAAAGAAGTTCATTTGAATACGGTTCATGAGTGTGGGGTCAAGAGGGGGTTTGCTTTGTTGCAATTAGTAAGGCCAAAGTAGTTCCATAATACAACACACACACGCGCACACACAGTCGTGCAACCTGTTGCTGAGCGCACATGCGCACACACGCCTACATTGCTGAAGAGGAACAGATGTGTGTGTATTGTTAGTGTGGGAGGACTGACAAGCACCAGGTGCAGCCTTTGTTTTCCTTGCCTTTGCCCAACCCCCATTTGCCCCACACACACATGCGCACGCACACACACTTCCCATCAGCCATGTCTTCTATCCTCTTCATCTCCAGGTCCCTCTCTCTCTCCTCCCCTTCTACTGAGACACAGGTGACTGTTGGAGCCTCCAGCTGCCAGCATGCTGCCCCATTAGCTCCATATGGTAGAGATGCACTGAGGCTGCTGCCCCCCACCCCTTAAACCCATGCCCCCTCCGAACACACATCCTCTCTGTTGAAGATTTGATAGCTTAACCCTTTGTATCCATGGCTCGAGGGGGAAGGGGGGCAGGGTTTGTGTGGGTGCTGGGTGCCTGAAGGTGGTACGAGTCTTTCAGTCTTTTGTTGCGCTGTGTTTAAATGATTTTCCAGTCTGGACGCACTCAAGTGCTTTTAATGGAAAGCCGTATATCGTTTTAAACAAAGGCGGAGCGGGGCTTTTAAATAAGCTCTTTTGTGCAAGTTGCTCCAATGTTAAGCGCTTTAGCCAGTGGAGGAGGGAGTAAATATCTCTACTTATTCATGCTAATGGACTTGGTTACGCTCTGCAGTGAACTATGCTCGAACCGGGGCTTATACGTGCATCTGAGCTTTAACCATTGCTAGTTCACGCCTTTTGAAAAACCCGACTACTTTCACTGGTGGTTCTTTTTATGGCCCATGTGTAGGCTAATTCATGCTTAAATTTCATGCTATATTCTCATACAAATTTTCATACTCTGTTAATTCTCAGACGTTTTGTAGTTGGTCTAGTAACCCTGTCAATTGAGAAATGATGAAGCCGTCGTTTGTTACATTTATTCGAGTTTTTCAGTTATTTGACTTGTCTGTAGGTAAGACGTGTACGTGCAATGCAGAAGTGTGTTTAGCTTTTGAGGTTGTATAGGTTTGTACGCTTGCTTGGATAACTGTGTGTGAAAGAAAGTGTGTGAAAGTGTCAGGGAAATACATTGCCACAGCATGCATAGCTTCATGCACAGATGTGCTCCCATACTCAACCTCCTTCTTTGTCAGACTAGTGAAAGCTAAACAACATGATTTAAATAACAAAAGACAGGTGAAAGCAGCGCTGCTTTATTTGCATAACAAAAGTGCACACCTGCACATAAAAAAAAAAAAAACGGATTGCTTGTCTAAAGCGTTTAATATTTCTTTCATATTTCTCATCTGTTCATATTTTTCCACACACCTTAGTGTTCTCTGTTGCTCTCCCAGTCCTATACACAGTAGTTTGTATTATTTTTATGCCATTTAATAACAGTTGGTGCTCCGGGGAAGCAGAGCACTCTGTTTGTTGTTGATGAATCAATATTTAGCTGAGCAGATAAAGATGGGCTGTGTTAACAGCACTGTGATCTTGCCAGGTGATCAGTACACCCTGAAAGTCCCGGACCCCAGCTGCCTTGTGTGTATGCACACACATGTTTAATATAGCATGATCATCTCCCAATTGCAACATGTAGCACAGAGCAAAGTCCAAACATAGTCCAAGAGCTACCATTGGTCTCACATAACATATGAGGTCGTCTTTGTAAAAGAGACTTAGAGATCGGTGAGCCCTTTATCATTTCCTAAACAGTAAAAGGGCACAATTTTGGTGAAATGTATAAAGGGATCCCACTTCTTACCACTGAAACTTGCACCAGTGTGTGTTAGGTTGTGTTGATCTGTTTTTCTTCTATAGAAAAATGAAAAAGTAGACCTATTTCATTTTATGGGACAGAGCCAATCCACTTGGCCTCGTCTGCATCCATCCCTTTTATTTGTTCTGTCTTTTCTTCCTGCCTCCTGGGTGAAAAACAGGTGGTCACACCGAAAGGAAAAACACATTATTTGCAGTAAGGAATAAATATTTCATTTTTGCCACGTAGAACTGTGTGTGTTGTTTAAACATATGAGTGTGTCACACGTGCCAATAATTGTACAGTTGAAGAGAATTTTTATTATTATTTATTTTTTGCTTGTTTGTGCATGTGGATTAGTTTTGATTCATTGAGCTATTTGTTTGTAGGAGTAAAACATGGATAAGTTGATTTGAGACGTCGTCTTTTAAAACTATACTATAATTCCCTTCCGTAGACACCAATTCATCCTGTTAGTCCCAATGAATAAACATGGAACAAAAAAATGTCCTGCTTACAAAGAAACGCCCATAAATCTACGAAACATCTCGTAAGAAACATCTCCTGACCTTTGGCAGCTCGAGCTACGCTTGTCTATTAGCCGCTATTCTAAAAGCATTTTCAAGCATCAGATATACTCGCAGTGGAGCTAATGGCTCAGCTCATGGTTCTTTCAAGGACAATAGTTTCTCTGATCTACGACTGTTGAGCTTGGTGGTCCATTCAAAGGCAGAAAGTTTGCGGTGAATGGCCTTTGTGAAGGCTAGTTAGCAAGCGTGAAATAGCCAAGCCAATCCCCCCCCCCCCGTCAAACTAGGGGCTCAATGATGGACTATTCTTCTTAGGGACAAAGCTTGGTTCATTTGCACCTCAGCTGTCGGGCCTCCATGGTTAATAAGCAGAAGACATCTGGCATCTTCTAACCATGGGAGAGAGGTTCCTCAAGGCTCTGTGTTGGGCCAAAGCTCAGTTTGTTTTGTGTTGGTGCTTTCACGTATTATTAGCCAGAAAAAATATTTTCAAAGTGAGGTATTAATATAATACTACTTGGGTAATCAGTTTTGGTATTTGCCTTATGCCACTAATTTTTTTTTATTTAAAATTCAGATATTCTGATGACTGAAAATGGGTATATGAGCTTTGCACATTGCTGTTGGAACTTTTAACTGTTTCATTCTCATTTATTCAGAGTAGAGAATGTGTTTGCTTCCAGTGCATGTTTCATATAGCAGAGAAATATTTGATAATGAAAATATAATTAAAATTACATTTCTGTGTTCGTTCTTTCTCAGACAGTGGAGAGAAGAAGGTTCTTGCCATGCCCGGTTCTCCAGTGGATGTAAAGACTCATTCCAGACCGGCAGTATCCGCCATGCCCCCTCTTCCCTCAGTCAACCCCAGCGGGCCCCGGCCTGCCGCCTTTTCTTCCACAGCATGTATGTTTTCCACAAAAATGCACAGTTTACATACTAAAAATGTAGCATACACTCCATTAGAGAGCTGCATTGGAAAAACAGTTGTGCGCACACCTGTGAAGTCCATCTGCTTTCACTTTTACACCTATATCGGTCAGCACACATCTGTCTGACTTTAAAAAAAAACCTTCCTTTCTAGAAAGGAAACCTCCATTAACCCTATAGTTTCTTAATGTAAAATAAGATTAGAACCATTTTATAAATCTATAATCGGTGTTAAATTCTACATTTTATTCATTCCATTTGATTTGGTCGTTCTGCCATTTTCTTCAAGTGACCAATGGGATGAACCATTCTCCACCAACCCTCAACGCTGTTCCCTCCCCGCCTCAGCGCTACAGTAATGGGCCATCCTCATCCTCTTCTTCTTCATTGGCCAATCAGCAGCTTCCAGCCACATGTGGTGCTAGGCAGCTTAGTAAACTGAAGCGGTTCCTCACTACATTGCAACAGTTTGGCAACGACATCTCGCCTGAGATTGGAGAGAGTGTGCGGAGCTTGGTCCTTGCCTTGGTGGTACGTTGTGTGTGTGTGTGTGTGTGTGTGTGTGTGTGTGTGTGTGTGTGTGTGTGTATTCTGTTCAACTTAACAAAACTCTTTACTCTCCTTCTAACAGAATTCCACAGTCACTATTGAGGAGTTTCATTCCAGACTACAAGAGGCCACTAATTTCCCTTTAAGACCATTTGTCATCCCTTTCTTGAAGGTAAATGCATTATCCACTCTACTGTATTCTACACTTCTGTGTATCTAGTGTTGAGTTAATGTGTAGTCTATATCTCCATACTCTTTCTGAAGTTTTGCCAGCCAGAACTCTTGGATCGGAACTATTGATGGAGCATTAACCGCACAAGATCTGTGTGATAAATGCAAATCGGAGTAATGGTATTTGAAACCGTTTGCTTACCCTCTCCTTGGTGTCCTCACCAAAGATGAAACCAGAAGAAACCTCAGATTAAATACTTAATACTGTATATGAAATGCATAAGTATGCTGGCCCATTGAGGATAGAGATATATATATATATATATATATATATATATATATATATATATATATATATATATATATATATATATATATATATATATAAAATATATTACACATTATTTGACACTGATGGGAGTTACAGAACTGGACTTTATACTATTGAAATAGGTTGGATGGCATGCACAAATCCATTTCGTGTATGGTTTCACCATGCTTGCAGATTGATGTTCAGGCAAAGATACCACGAGGTGGGAAATTCCAGACGAAAGATTACTTTCTCTCAGAGCTGCAATTCTCTGAGAACTGGAATTTCTCTGATTTATGTCTCTGGGTTACTGAGACAGTTCTCCTCCCCTGCTGCATGATCTAAGACTTATTCGGAAGTGTGAAACATGGCTATAAAGTGTCCCAGCACTTTTTATGGGGCCTGAGCGACATATGGACTCCAGCTTAGATTAATGCAGGCGTCCAGAGGATTGGCCCTTCCTGGAAATGTCTTGCCTGAATGATGGACAGCATATGTACTGGCAGGGGATTGAGAGAGAGGAAGGGAATGGTAATTATGCAAAGTATGGTGTTAATTAAAGAAAAAGAGAGCAAGGAAGTCCATCTTGAAATGATAACCTACTCGAGGGATGTTTATTGGGCTCTGTTAAGGCCAGGTCAGTGTTAAACGCGCCTTAACCTGTAACTGTAGGTAGGAGTCAAACTTAGGTTAGCCATTTACGTTGTATTTTTATATGCGGTTAAATCGGCTCAAATGGGTTCTGTTGTTCTTTATTGAATTAATGTATCCGCATTGACGGAAACCAGCTTTTCAGTAATCAGCATGTCTGTTCTTATAACACGGTCCATATACCAGTCCTGTGCAAGGAATGCTATAGATCTGTTTTGTGTCATCTTGACAACTTTGCAAATCTTTTCTCCTCCCATCATCTCTGGGGTTTTTACATGGCCGATTTAGTGTGTACTTTGTCTGGAGACGTTAAAGCCAACAGTAGTCTGGAGGGGGACGTAATGCTAAGGGAGTGTTTAGTAATGCTGAGCAGGGCCTCCATCAATCAAAGACTGCATGCAGACGCCAAAGACCCAGACACGGAGGCTGCTTTGAGGTTTTTGCACAGATTGATTCTAAGCCCCGATTCAGGACCAGTGTGTGGGGGTGGCTAATTTGAACCAGCTTAAGGGAAAAGATGAAACCGCTTGCATATCTTCAGGCTGTAAAATAAATAAATAATTAAAAAAAATTAGGCAATACAGAAAACTTGTTCTAATTTATCACTACCATGTCAAAGATGGAGAAAATAGAAACTATGTGAAGAAGCATCTGACACACTTATGCAGTTTTATGCATTTTTCCCTTACAGGCGAATCTGCCATTGCTTCAGAGAGAGCTGCTGCATTGTGCACGAGCAGCTAAGCAGACTCCAGCACAGTATCTGTCCCAACACGAGCACTTGCTGCTCAGCACAGCTGCACCTTCTCCCGCAGACTCCACCGAGCTACTGCTAGAGCCAAGTGACCACAGCAAGAGACACAGCCCTAGCAGGTACCCACACAACATATACTGGACAAAGCGGTTTTCTCAGTTTGACCATAATATGATCCATAATTTTCCTTTATTAACCATCTTTAATTAGAGCCAAAGAAAATGGCTTCCACGAGCGACCCCCAGCGCCATTAGAGCCTCCAGCCAAGCGGATCTGCACCATTAGCCCTGCCCCCAGACATAGCCCTGCCCATCCCGTGCCACTCCAGATTCACCCGACCCCACCCCCTCTCCAGCACTACGCCCTGGATGACATCAGCACCCCACACCTGTACAGAGAGCCCCATCGCATCCTGGAGCTCAGAGAGCTGAAGGACAGGCCACGACTACCAGGTAATTACCATACTTGCATGTGCACCCATACACATTCACATAATGGCAGCAGCCCATGCAAAAACTATGCAAATCAAATGGTCCATTACATGGATTAATGTGGGTAGATAATGAGAGGTGGCTCTATACATAGATGAATGGATAGATTAAAGAAATCTGTCGATTCCTGAACATTAACAGGACAGTGGTAGAGAGGAAAGTAAAGAGGGTAGAGGAGGTCATTTAAGTAAATTGATATAGGCAGGGGCTAAATCCCCTTGTGCTTGTCTTGATCTTCTGCCAGTTCCCTCCGCACAATACTCAATCTTCATTAAAGAGCGTTTGAACTGCAATAGGAGTAGAAACATCCCGACACTGATGGTGGGCTCTGTGTGAGTGCACGCGTGCAAGTGTGTTGTTAGAGCCTCATATCCAAGCCTTGATTTGTTTAGAAGTGGCCTGCTCCGCTCAGCCAGAGCGGCTCCCTGAAGGAATGTTGAGCGTGAGTGTGTGTGCGCGTGCACTATGAGGTGGAGAGAATCCATTCTGACAGCTGAGCTCCAGATGTGGGTTGTGAGTGATGTGGTCTCTTTGCAGTCTGTTTTTCATCATTGTATCATCATTGTCTTAAAGTGTTTTTTGTTTGTTTTTTTTGTTTTTTTTTGTGTGTGGGGGGGGGGGGGTTGTTTGTTTTTTTTAATTCCTGTATTTTTTTCAATTATTTCTGTTCTTTTTTTTATTTCTTTTTTTATTTGACTGTCTTCGTCTTTTTTTTTTTCTTCTGTAAGGCATAAATATCTTAGTCTGATGGTAAGTGATTTTGTGTGCTATGTCTCCTAGATCTGAATGTTCTCATGTTTTGTAATCAGGTTCTAATGGGGGCTACCACGAGGAGCCAGTCGACCACAGACTGACTGAGAGAGAGTGGGCTGACGAGTGGAGACATCTAGACCATGTAAGAAGTACTTCTCAATAATTCGCACTTAGTCTAAGGATATATCAAATAAGCTGCAGAACAGCATCTAGATGTGTACTTTATTATAATGCATGTGTATTACAATTAGGAATTAATGTTGGGCATCACATAAAAACAAAGGCTTTTGTGTTCAGTTATCAATTTAAACCTCCCCCCCCCCCATTTTCTATTTGCACCCATGTTGAGTCTGTATGAATTTGAGCATTTACAGAGGAACAGACAAAACAGCAAACAATCTGGAAATTATTATAATTTAATATAATTATAGGTGCTGAACTGTATCGTGGACATGGTGGAGAAGACGAGACGTTCAGTGAGCGTCCTGAGGCGCTGTCAGGAATCAGACCGTGAGGAGCTCAACTACTGGCGACGGAGGTCCAGTCAGCTCGACGGTGCACGCAAGAGCGCTCCAACTCCCAGCGCTGTGTCCTTCTCCAAATCACACAGTCCACTCTCTGCTGATGCAGTCAGCTCCGGTGAGTTCTCTAGTACAAATTATTATTATTATTATTATTATTATTATTATTATTATAACTGGTATCTATTATAACTGGCTTAGAGCATGATTGGGGTGAAAAAATTTGTTCCATTAGCAACTGATCTAACAATGTTTGTGTAACCATTCATGGATGTTTGAGGTTCGAGTGACTCGTTTGTGCCCTCTTGTGGTGATCTGAGGCACTACAGTACTAAGCTCCAACTGACTTTGTGTTCTGACTAATGGACTCGGAGCGTGTGCGCGTGTGCCTGCCTGCCAGTGTGCCTGCTGAGTGAGCAGGTGTTGTACGCTTGTGTCCAGGCCGCTACATTAGGAGAGTGTGTTGTTTGAGGTCTGCTTTCTGGCAGTCACTCATTTCTACCATCTGTGATCAGTCCCTGCCCAAAACCAAGTTGCCTTCTATATGACTGCCCCTCTCTCTCTCTCTCTCTCTCTCTCTCTCTCTCTCTCTCTCTCTCTCTCTCTCTTTCTCTCTCTTTCTCTCGGCATTGGCCTCTTCTGGTATTGAGTACCGTGTTTTAATGTGAACGTTCTCTTCATCTTTCAGATCCTCAGCGGGAGCTCTCTCTGCATGCTGGCCCTGGCTATGTGCCTGATGAGATCTGGAGGAAAGCTGGTAAGGGTGGCAACCCTAGGAAACCTGTTTACTACCCCCACATGCACCTGTTCCTTAGTTTCGATCTAATCTGGCATTTATGAGCATTATAGAACCCATCTAATCCTTACGAATGTCCTGCATAGACACTTTTTATATCTGAAGAAAAGAAATATTAATATTTGATATTTTTTGTATTGTAATCAGTGGCTCAGATTATAACCTTTTGATTCTGTGTGACTACTGTAGAGGAAGCGGTGAACGAGGTGAAGCGGCAGGCAATGGATGAGGTGCAGAAGGCAGTAGCTGAGGCAGAGCAGAAGGCCTTTGAAATGATCGCAGCTGAGAGAGCAAAGATGGAAAAAACTCTGGCTGAAGCCAAAAGGAAAGCCACAGAAGATGCAATTCAGGTCATCAACGAACAAGAGGACTCCAGTGAGGTAAGTGTCTCTTTTTAATCCATCTGTCCCTCTGTGAGCCCATATCCGGTCTAAGTATCTGTGTCTGTTTATCTGCTGAACTAAGCATGCACTCCCTTCCACCCACACCAACTCTTGCTCTTGTTTTCTCTCAGTGCTGCTGGAACTGTGGCCGGAAGGCGAGTGAGACGTGCAGTGGGTGTAATGCGGCTCGCTATTGCGGCTCCTTCTGCCAGCACAAAGACTGGGAGCGTCACCACCTGATCTGCAGCCCGGGCCTCCAAGCTCAACCCAAAGCAGTGTCCGCTCTTAACACACGCGTCCTGACCAAAGCCCCTGAGAGCGGCCCAGCCCAGAGCCCCAGCCTGGAAAAAACCTCCAACACCTCACGAGCCTCTACCCCCCCAAGCCCCTCCTCAGCCTCCACCCCTGACACTAACACACATTAGAGGAAACGCTAAAGAAGAGATATGGACATATTACATCTCAGTGACATGAAAAAGGCTATAAACATCAGAAAACCATGCAAAAGGAGCCAAATCAGTAAACTCATTAATTTGATATTTCACACAAATGATGGGAGTAATGGCTTATTGTTTTCAGTTGGACAAAAAGACTGTTTGGATATATATTTTTTTTTTTCTTTAAGGACAGCAAACAATGTGAAGTCACTTTTCTGCAAAGTATAGCAATGTTCTGTGTTCTCCATTCAAGGAATAGAAAAAAATAAATCATCGGATGATTGCTGTATCTCAGTACTGACTGTTGCGCTGGTGTTTAACGATTCTTCTTGCACAAAATATGTCAGTCATTTTTGTGAGTGTGAGTATGTGTGCATGTTTGTGTACGTACACGTGTGTTTTCTACTGCATGTGTCGGACAATTTGATTGCTTGTAGAGCAATGTCTGGAAGCAGGAAGACCATTGCTGGCCATGCATCAAGACGGTTTTCATTTGATACGAGTCTGCTCTTGCTTTCTAAAAGTACTATTAACAACTCGACAGATAGCAAAACAGAAAGTACAATGGTACGACCACTAACTTGCATGAATTCATGTTTCTGTATTTTGACCATGGCTACCAAACCCTGGGGGGTATTCCACGAAGTGAGTTGTTCAAATCCAGGCTTCTTTGAAATAGTCAGGCTTAACCTAGCCAGGCGGGTCACTCCATGCTCCGCGCTTTCTAATAATCTGTGGACCTCCTTAGCTGTTGGGTGGCTTTATTGCAATTTGTGAATGGCACGGATGGTCCTGTCCCAAAAGGATAAAGGAGCCGCTAGACTGACTGCTCTGCGCCCTTGGCTATGGGCTACACGCTCCCTCATCCACTTGTTTTTTAATAAACATAGTTGATCATGCAATACCTTTAAGTGTAGGATGTATTGTATAGCTTACGTTTTGGCCAGTGTAGATTACCTACTAATAGCTTTTGTATGTTCTGAATATCCAAGTATTGAACATGTGAACAGTTTTATGGACCTAATAGTATGTAGGCTACTTTTATTTAAAAAAAAAAAAATCTCTAATAACGCTTCTAAGGCTGGACAATGCATCATGTAATAAAAGATTTGTTCGGTTTGCATCAATTTAGTTGGACACTGTGGCAGAATGTTGGTTTAGTCCAGTGTAACTATGACGACATGTTTTCCCCTTCTCTCCAATGGTATTGATCAAGCTAGGATAAACTTCACAATTAGCCGGACACAGAGCAGGCTTGTCCAAAAGCATCTCTTGCCATAGTAACTGAGTGGGGCTTAAGATTATTGAAGCAAGTGACACAATTATCCAGGCTTGAGTGACCTGAAATAAGCCTGGCTTATCAGGTCAGCTCACTTTGTGCAATACTCCCCCTGGTCTAGAGGGTCCGGGCTGCAGTGATGAGCAGTGCATAATCACACACAATGTGAAAACACATCTGGTACAAAAATTTGTCTTCAGGACAAAGATCTTGTGGCCACTTTAGAAGATAGCATTGTGTTCCCAGCAAAAGGTGTCAATTATCTCAGGTTTTATGTCTTAAAATTAAGCTTGTTTGGTTAAATGTGAGAATTAAACTTTGGGATGTTTAATTTAGAAATCTGATTAAAACTACGCCATGGCTAGGGCTAGGTTTCATACAAACAGTCCAGTTTGGGCTGTTTACAGCTTGTTCTTTCATAACTCTTGCACAAAAATACTCATTTTGGATGATTGACTCTTTTTTTTAATCATTATCTTGACCGTTATATTCTCACAATAGTCTTGGTTAAGAATGAATAGGAGGCAGAACCTTATAATACTAAGCTTGTGAAATTGCCCTTGATATTAGTTTATCATTTTATACTGTGGTCTATAGGCCTGTGATGGGTGGCATTAACTCGCCAATTCAAGTCATTTGACCCCAATACAGAAATGTCACGTCATGTCATGTCGTATTTGATTGACTGCATAATTAATTTTGTGTTATATGATCCTTCAGTGCCAGGTTTAGAGCTCTGTAACATCAATATTGTTTTCCGGTGTCGCCTGTAAGTGTTGCAACTGAAACTATTTAAATCTCAGGAGTACATTATATGTAAATAAGTTTATTCCCTTGTTCACGTTTAGAGAGGCTAGAGTTTCATCTTTTTCTTTCTTTTTTTTTTTGGCCATGTTGGTGTCAACATTCTTTTCACATTTTATGTAACGAAATAAATTCCATTATTTTTTCATTATGAAATGACTTACCTGTAAAATATAATTATAAACAAAAAAGATCTGTATTTTGGGAGCCATGTGTCACCAAAATGTTTGTTTTTTTTCCTCACAAGACACAAAGAGAATCTTGATATGATGTAGTAATAAAGAACTAAATACAGCAGAGTTTGATTACATTCATTATTTACAAACGGTTTACTTGTAAATAAGAAACGGTTTGCTCAGGTTCAAGTCATTTTTGGCTGATTTTGCTAATATCGTAAATGTATAATTGAAGCTCCTCCATCTTGTTTTATAGGATTCTTTCAAGCATAAATTGCATATTTGCAATAAAATATTACCACAACTCATTTAAAGCTGTTTTCTATTCAAAAAGACATGGGGTTCTCCTCCCACTCTCCAAAACACGACAGTAGGCGGATTAACCATGCTAAATTTGCCCTAGGTGTGACTTTGTGCATGGGTGTGTGTATGGACAGTGTGCAGAGTTCCTGGGATAGACTCTTGATTAACCGCAACCCTGACCAAGACAAAGGAGTTACAGAAGATGAATAAATGAATAAAGCCCAAGGCCTTTGGCATCTCTACACCAATTAAAACGATTGCAGATAAATGTAACAAAGAACTATTTAAACTTTTATTTTCTGCAGTTGTGCACAGGCTTTTATTTTGAAGTGTGCATACAGACCTTGTGCAAATACTGCTGAACAACTGCACTGATCTGTGTGTAGAGGGCTATGAGATTGAGAATGGTTCATCCAAGGCTTATGATTGGTCTATGGGTCTTATTTGTGTCTCATTTTGTAGATGTGGGTGTTCTGCTTACAAAGGAAAGGCCTTTTTATTGAGTTTTGGATAAATTAGGCTACAGTACAAAAAGTCTGAGTAGTAATGTTCAAAAAAACACAAGATTTCATTGTTAAATTCTGAAGTCTATGAACAGATAAGATGGCTTCCTGAAGAAGCGTGGGTCTTCAGGATAATTTGCTTCTCCAAGCTACACTGACCCAGCTAGCTCACATATACAAACTATAAACTAATTAAAAGATCTCTCTTCCACTCGAGATGAATAAAACAGCCGAACTCACGAAGACTGGATTCAGATGAAGTAGGTTTATAAGCAGTCAAGCAAGACAGCAAACAAACTAACAGGTACCAGGTGTGCTCGCCGTATGAATATGTAACTTGCACTGAGGCTCAGCTCCTTATATACATTCTTATACATGTTCCAACTTTAACCAATCACACGTTTCCTCTTTTGCACATCCAATCACAAGTCTCCACACGTATCCTCATTATGTACTTTCCCATTATCTCTAAGGAGTCATGGGTTTTCTATTTAATGCTGCTCTAAACTTTCCTTATCTCTTGTCTGTTTTCTCACAGCATTATTTGCATCATCATTTTTGACAGTTATACTGTAGGGTCTATAATCTTTTCTAGCGGTTACTTCCTTATCTACTTTTGATCTATTTCTACCGTGGATGAGCGACAGACGTTTCTCTTGTCATGATTGAGTGAGCATTCTAATGCTTAGTACATTTGTTCCTCTTTCTGTAATTCAATTCAATTCAATTTTATTTGTAAAGCGCTTTTCACAATGGACATTGTCTCAAAGCAGATTTAAAGAAACATATAATCACAGGATACAGATTTTAAATATGTGAATTTATCCCTAATGAGCAAGCCGGTGGTGACGGTGACAAAGAAAAACTCCCTAAGATATGAGGAAGAAACCTTGAGAGTAACCAGACTCAAAAGGGAATCCATCCTTATCTGGGTAACAATGGATAGTGTGAACGTAAATGGAAGTTTATTATAGTTTTAATATGAAGTCTGTTTTGTTGAACTGATCCACTGTTCACTAAAGGAGGCTTGAGTGCAAAACTGCATGTGGTAATTGCAGCCCTAAGGCCATAGCAGCAACCGTAGTCCCAGCAACCACAGTGAGAATGTCCATGTGGAATTGAGGTCCAGAACCATTTCCATGGTATTTCCAGTAGCACCACCCTCAGCAATCTCAGCAATCTGCAGGCTGCACTACTTGGGGTCATCCTCAGCAGCAGAATGTAGCCTCCAGTGATGAGAACTCCAACCAGAAGTAGGGCATCAGGATGGATCAGGCAGGTCCGGAGAGTAGAAAGGGACAGGATTACTGGCATCTCAGGAGTATCGTGTAGCTTGACAGAGCAAAAGAGGGAGAGATTGTTATGTATGCTTATTGTCCCGTAATGGATAAGACAGTATACGTTGCATAAAAAGTCTATTCATGGAAAGCTTGAACGAATATGTTTTCAGCCTGGACTTAAACACTGAGACTGTGTCTGAATCCTGAACACTAATTGGAAGGCTGTCCCATAACTGTGGGGCTTTGTAAGAGAAAGCTCTTCCCCCGGCTGTAGCCTTCACTATTCGAGATACCAACAAATAGCCTGCACCTTTTGATCGAAGTAGGTGTGGCGGATCATAAAAAACCGAAAGTTCGCTCAGGTACCGTGGTACGAGACCGTTTAGTGCTTTATAGGTAAATAGTAGTATTTTATAATCAATGTGAAATTTTACTGGGAGCCAGTGCAGTATGGATAAGATAGGAGTGATGTGATCATATCTCCTGGTTCTAGTAAGGACTCTTGCAGCTGCATTCTGGACTAACTGGAGCTTGTTTTTCCTCCTACTGGAACATCCAGACAGTAAGGCATTACAATCATCCAACCTAGAGGTGATGAAAGCATGAAGTAATTTTTCTGCATCATGTAGTGACATTATATTTCTTATCTTAGCAATATTTCTGAGATGAAAGAAGACTATCCTAGTAATATTATCTACATGAGAGTCAAATGAAAGACTGGAGTCAATAATCACTCCAAGGTCTTTTACTGCTACACATGGTGTAACAAAAAGGCCATCCAGAGTAACTATGTAATCAGAAAGCTTACTTCTAGCTGCATGTTGTCCTAGTAGTAGTACCTCTGTCTTGTCAAAATTAAGTAAAAGGAAGCTAATAAGCATCCAACGTCTAATGTCCTTTACACAGTCCTCAACTTTATTGAGCTGGTGTCTGTCCTCTGGCTTTGCTGAAACATACAGCTGTGTGTCATCAGTATAACAGTGGAATCTAATTCCATGTTTATTAATAATTTGACCCAGAGGTAGCATATATAATGTATAAAGCAGTGGGTCTAAAACAGAACCTTTTAGAACACCAAACTTTACCCCAGTATGTGTAGAGAAGTCAGTATTTACATCTACGAACTGATAATGATCGGTCAAATAAGACCTGAGCCAGGAGAGGACCTTTCCCTTAATACTAACAACATTTTCTAATCTATCAAGGAGAATAGTATGATCTATAGTATCAAAAGCTACACTAAGGTCAAGCAACACAAGCAACGAGACACAACCCTGATCAGAGGCCAGGAGTAGGTCATTTACCACTTTAACCAGCACTGTCTCCGTGCTATGATGAGGCAATTCATGGCTTGCTTTGTGCTCTGACATGCATTGTTAACTGTGGGACCTTATATAGACAGGTGTGTGCCTTTCCAAATCATGTCCAATCAACTGAATTTACCACAGGTGGACTCCAATCAAGTTGTAGAAACATCTCAAGGATGATCAGTGGAAACAGGATGCACCTGAGCTCAATTTTGAGTGTCATGGCAAAGGCTGTGAATACTTATGTACATGTGCTTTTTTTGGTTTTTTATTTTCAATAAATTTGCAAAGATTTCAAACAAACTTCTTTCACGTTGTCATTATAGGGTATAGTTTGTAGAATTTTGAGGAAAATAATGAATTTAATCCATTTTGGAATAAGGCTGTAACATAACAATATGTGGAATACTTTCCGGATGCACTGTATTTCCTACATTTAACCCGTATGTTAATATAAGTTCAAGAGTGTGACCACCATTATGAGTGGGTACTATTACATTCTGATTGACCCCTACTGAATCTAAAATGGACACAACCGTTGTTCTCAGAGGGTCTTTTGGGTTATCAAAATGAATATTAAAATTGCCAACAATTAATGCTTTATCTAGCAAAACAGTCAAGTTCGTAATAAAATCTGCAAATTCACCAAGGAATTCAGAATATGGCCCTGGAGGTCTGTAAAAAATAATTCGCTGAATCGACTGTTTTTGTGCCTACATATGATATACTATTATAGAGTACTTCAAAAGAGTTAAATTTATGACTAGGTTTTTGTGTGAAGCCTAGATTATGATTATAAATTAATGCAACACCTTCTCCTCTGCCAGTTAGACCAGTGGTTTTCAAAGTGTGGGCCACCAGGGGGCGCCCGGGGGCCTCAACAATTTGGTGTGCCCATCCCTCTCACTAGTATGTTTTCTCTTTCTCACTCTCAGACAACCACACACACACAATCAATTCCTAATGTAATGTAATGTAAAGATGTAAGATTTATTAATAAAAAAAGGGGGATATATTCAGAAGTCTGTATTTTTAATGTGTTTTAAAGACATCTTGCAAAAGAGGGGCCTTGGGCAAATTTTAATGCCATTTGGAGGGCCTTGCACTGGAAAAGTTTGGGAACCCCTGAGTTAGACGAGGCTGATGTATATAATTATATCCAGGAGGACTGGCTTCATTTAGTGCTATGTACTCATTTGGTTAAATCCAAATTTCTGTTAAACACATTATATTAAATTCCTGATCAGTGATTGTTTCATTAACAATAATTGCTTTAGACGAAAGAGATCTAATGTTTAACCGTCCTAGCTTCAGATCAAAGGTGCTGGCTGTGCATTATGATTATGATCTAATTTTATGTTGATTAGGTTACTAAAACAAACTTTCTGAAAGTTTCTATGTATTTGTTTAGCTTGGGGAACAGACACAGTCTTTATAGGATGCACTACAAATGCTGAATTATTATTTGAACATCATCATAAATGTTGTTATCTACTCTCTAGAGCCGTCTCCACTATCTTTGCTCCTTGTCTGACCCTTGTAACTTATTCTTTATTTGTATGTGTTCTTCTAACTTAGACACATGGTCAAACATCAAGCCTGGGCCTTCCAAGGCGAACCCTGGACCTTCCAAGATGGTCGACTACACAAGCGAGTTGGGTTAATGACAGCAGAGCTTTTATTTATTTTTTTAAATTTCTCTCTTTGTCACCATGATCCTACACACATTTCTGATGTACAGACATTATCCACTCCGTTGTCTACCTTGCCCTCTCCAAAATCTTTGCAATATACACCCATCAGTCATAACATTAATACCACTGACAGGTGATTGAATAAAATTGATTATCTCGTTACAGTGGCACCTATTAAGCGGTGGGATATATTAGGCAGCAAGTGAACAGTCAGTTCTCGTAGTTGATGTGTAGGAAGCTGGAAAAATGGGCAAGCGTAAGGATCTGAGCGACTTTGACGAGGGCCAGATTGTGATGGCTAGAAAACTATGTTAGAGCATTGCCAAAATAGCAAGCCTTGTGGGGTGTTCCCGGTATGCAATGGTTAATACCTACCAAAAGTGGTCCAAGGAAGGACAATCTGTGAACTGGTGACAGGGTCATGGGCGCCCAAGACTCACTGATGCATGTGGGGAGCGAAGTCTAGCTCGCCTGGTCCGATCCCACAGAAGAGCTACAGTAGCACAAATTGCTGAAAACGTTCATGCTGGCTATGATAGACAGGTGTCAGAACACACAGTGCATCACAGCTTGCTGCATATGGGGCTGCGTAGCTCCAGACCCGTCAGAGTACCCATGCTCACCCCCGTCCACCACCAAAATCACCTACAATGGTTGTGAGCATCACAACTGAGAAATGGAAGAAGGTGGCATGGTCTGATGAATCACGTTTTTGTTTTACATCATTTGGACAGCCGGGTGCGTGTGCTTACCTGGTGAAGAGATGCCACCAGGATGCACCATGGGATGAAGGCAAGCCGGCAAAAGCAGTGTTATGCTCTGGGTAATGTTCTGCCGGGAAACCTTGGGTCCTGGCATTTATGTGGATGTTTCCTTTGACATGTTCCACTTACCCTAAACACTGTTGCAGACCAATCACTTGACTTGGCCTCCAAATTCCCCAGATCTCAATCCAATTGAGCTTCTGTGGGATGTGATGGACAAACAAGTCCGATTCATGGAGGCCTCACTTTGCAACTTACAGGACTTAGCAAAGTCTGCTGCTAAAGTCTTGGTGCCAGATACCACAGCACACCTTCAGAGGTCTTGTGGAGTCCATGCCTCGACAGGTCAGAGCTGTTTTGACAGCACAAGGAGGACCTACACAACATTAGGCAGGTGGTTTTAATGTTATGGCTGACCAGTGTAGTTCTTCTTCCAAATATCTTCTATCTTCTATATGGAATGCAGACTTTGACATTTTAACCATCCAAACCTGAAAAAAAGAAGAGTCATTGAGAACCAAAAAAGTTCAAACATGATTTTGAAAAACAAAACAAAAATTGCACCGAATCAGTCATCGTCAGATTCGTTGCTGTCTTTGCAATTTTGACTGTCACACTTGGTTATATTTTGCATGAAAAACCCAGCAACCTTCATTATTATTTTCTGGACAGTGGTCTGTTACGTAAAATGTCGCTATCTTTACTGACATACAAAACATTTCTGGAACATTTATTTATTTATACAAAAATGATCAAAGAAACATCTATGACAAAATTTGTACTTTAAAAATATAGGGTGCCTAAGACTTTTGCATAGTATATGCAAAAAAAAATGTTACAGTTTACGTTCATGTCTACTATACTATCACTGATAGTCAAGCTGAGGTAGTTCAACTCTAACACATCTAATGCTTTTCATCTTTTGTGTTTGTATCAATTTTATAAATAGCAGCTATGTGCATTTCAAATTGCCCTGCATTATGGTTTATAGTCTTATTGAAACAGCAAAAAAGAGCTATCAGAGCGCTACCAGATTCACCGCCAGATGGCAGCAACGATCTGTGTAGCACATGCAGGGACCAGCCACATTATCCCCAGTTTCTCGAGTCTGGAGGAAGAGTGGAGAGGATCAGAATCCAAGTTGCTTGAAGTCCAGTGTGAAGTTTCCGCAGTCAGTGATGATTTGGGGTGCCATGTCATCTGCTGGTGTTGGTCCACTGTGTTTTCTCAAGTCAAGAGTCAATGCAGCATCTACCAGGAGATTTTAAAGCACTTCATGCTTCCATCTGCTGACAAGCTTTATGGAGATGCTGATTTCCTTTTAGAGCAGGACTTGGCACCTACCCACAGTGCCAAAACTACTAGTAACTGGTCTGCTGACCATGGAATTACTGTGCTTGATTGGCCAGCCAACTCGCCTGACCTGAACCCCATTGAGAATCTATGAGAGACAACAGACCCAACAATACAGACGAGCTGAAGACCGCTATCAAAGTAACCTGGGCTTCCAGAACACCTCAGCAGTGCCACAGACTGATTGCCTCCATGCCATGCCGCATTCATGCAGTAATTCGTGTAAAAGGAACCTCAACCAAGTATTAAGTGCATAAATTAACATACTTTTCAGAAGGTTGACATTTCTCTATTATAAATTCTTTATTCTAATATTTTCAGATACTGGATTTTTGATTTCCATTACAGAAAAAAATGAACTTTTCCATGATATCCTATTTTTTTGAGATGCACCTGTACATGCGTTTCCTTTTTTTCTGATTCTGCTGTATTATAGAGTGCTGCAGATTGACTGAATAAATGATGCAGCTATAATTGTGTGGGTGTTTGTGTTTGTATGGATATCAGAGTTGTGGTTTGTATGTGTGTACTGAAAATTTTGTGTGTGTGTGTGAACAGTGTGAAAGAAAAAAATTATATTGTACTGCAAATCACAAATCCCACCCCATGTATATAAGTCATAGAAGGTTACTGAGCTTTGAAGATTTTTTTCATTATGTAAAGAAACCAGCGTTTAAAGGGTTAAAATTCTGAAAATGGATGAATGTTTGGTCATTATGATCAGACCTGATGCTGGTAAAAAAAAAAAAAAAAAAATTGACGTCAGTGAAAGTGGAAAAAAAATATTAATATCTCATATTTTTATGACAGTTTTTGACATGGACATTTTTGTCCTTTATGGACCTGAGTGATAGTTTTTTTTTTTTTTTTAAATCTGACACTGCATAAAAATGTGAAGACATAAAAATGATTACTCATACTGCTTCATAGCTCAGTCCATGGAGTCCATTGTCTTCAGGGTTCAGCTGAACACCCACCCACAGCCACTTTAATCAGTCAGACCTGCTAACATTAATAACAGTCTCAAGGTAAGCGCAAAGGAAAGACAGGAACACAAGAATATGCATTTAAAATTCCTCTTGGCAGAGGAATTACATATTTTAGCCTTTCAAAACCCTGACTAAGATACTTTTAATACAATATCAAAGCCAGATTTTCGGTAAGCTCAGCTTTGCAAGCGCTGGTAAGACCACCCATCACCAGTCCATCACAGGGTACCATGCATACACACATTCACACACTCATGCGGACCTATAGGGCAGTTTAGCTTAGCCAATCTACCTACCTAAATGTTTTTGGACAGTGGGAGGAAACCAGAGAGCCTGGTTTCTTCCTCCAGTCGAAAGACATGCATTGTAGGCTGATTGGCATATCTGTTACATCATGTGCAGCAATAAAAGACCTTGGTGTGATTATTGACTCCAGTCTTTCATTTGACTCTCATGTAGATAATATTACTAGGATAGCCTTCTTTCATCTCAGAAATTTTGCTAATATAAGAAATATAATGTCACTACACGTTGCAGAAATATTAATTAATGCTTTCATCAAATCTAGGTTGGATGATTGTAATGCCTTACTGTCTGGATGTTCCAGTAGGAGCATAAACAAGCTCCAGTTAGTCCAGAATGCAGCTGCAAGAGTCCTTACTAGAACCAGGAGATATGATCACATCACTCCTATCTTATCCACACTGCATTGGCTCCCAGTAAAAATGTGTTGTTGTTGTTTTGTTTTTTTTTTAACTCTTGGCTTTTTCTTTCTCTTGGTTTAAAAAATGAATGGCTGTACATGAAGAAGTGTAAAAAATAAATAAATAAATAAATAAATAAATAAATAAAAGCCAAACGCGGAGTGCGGTGGAAGAAAATTTTTTGAGGTTAGGATTTCTTGCTTTGTCTTATTACTGGGAGTCTCCTTACTCAGCAAGTTCAGTAAAAGCCTGTGGCCTTCGATAAACAACTTTTTTCCTGCAAAACTCACTTTCAGACATATTTATTTGGCATAGTTTGTTATTTGATTGAGTTATGAAACAGATCATGCGGCTGTTAGCCAATCACAATTTCACAGAGAGAGACATAAGCCCACACGTTGCTCATCGCCCTAGTCACATCCTGTACACCATTATTTAAATGCAGAGAATCTATTTGACACTTTCAGATGCTTTTGGCATGGCCGTAGAAGAGGTGATTCATTCAGCGAATTCAGGAAAATGGATGCTTTGTCACTGCTGAGGCTAACGAATAGAGGACATAATAATCTAGGAAAAAGGGGGGAAAAAATGATGCAGCTCAAGTCAGCCTCTTTGATATTTCTGCATCTTTTGATCTTGAATTCAAGTGTGTGTATGTGTGTGTGTGTGTGTGTGTGTGTGTGTGTGTGTGTGTGTGTGAGTGTGTGTGTGTGTGTTAGAAAATCCTGTTTAGCTTTTAATCATGGAAACACACACTGTGCCTCAAAGACCATAGACTAAAAGCAAAGACCGGGATTTGATAAGGTATGAACGTATGTGTCTGTTCTAGTATACACTAGAATATCACTAGTATACATTCATACACTATCTCATATCTCATACACTAGAATATATATATATAGTATACGCTCATACACTCACTGTCCACTTTATTAGGAACACCTGTACAACTGCACATTCATGCAGTTATCTTATCAGCCAATCGTGTGGCAGCAGCGCCAACAACCATGCCGTGGTAAAAGTCACTATCATATCATTTCCCCATTCTGATGTTTGATGTGAACATTAACTGGAGCTCTTGACCTGTATCTGCATGATTTTATGCATTGCACTGCTGCCACATGATATGCTGATTAGATAACTGCATGAATGTGCAGGTGCACAGATGTTCCTAATAAAGTGGATGGTGAGCATATGTAACAAGATCAGTGTTATAGAGTTGTGTCTGAAACAGAGCTCTTCAGAAAAATCTAATTGCTTAAATTCTCTCCAGTCACTGTTCTTTATTGTCTACACATTGTGGCCAAGATATCTGTGATCTCTCTCTCTCTTTGTGTGTGTGTGTGTGTGTGTGTGTGTGTGTGCCATTTTCACCATTTCAGTATCATCATTTTTGGAGAAGGAATATAAAGCCAATGGAGTAGAACACAGTTAGTATTGATATGCATAATGTGAACAATTTAAGCTTGCCAAGAAAACAGGAATGGTATGTGTTCGCTCTTAATGGCTGTTACTCAGAGATAGTGAGAGGAAGAGTAAATTGGAGAGATAGAGAGTGTCTGTAAGGGAGAAAAAGTGTTAGTGATTGCATTGTTTTTGATCCAATAGGCACTGGGCAGTGGAAGAGGATAGGAGAAAGAAAGAAGTGAAAAAGAAGTGACTAATAGAAGGAACTGTAACTTCTTTTGTGCATATCTTTCAACTAGACAGTAATGTCAGAGTAGAGATTTTTAATGACTCGACAAACATGAAAGAATTCACAGGACCACATTATAATGACCTGTAGATTTAAACTGTTTGAGAAATATACCATTACATTTTCACAAGAACTGACCAGCATGATTAATAGGCCTCCCACTGAACAGATAATCATCTGTTGATAACCAGCACATGAAGGGAAAACTGTAGTGAAAAGACCACACTATTAAAGTTATACCAGAAAAATCCTGCATATTCAGATGGGTAACAAATTAATGACAAAAACAAACAAGCAAACAAACAAAAAACTATAAAGGATCTTAGTAAGGTGTTGGGCCACAATGAGCCTCCAGAACAGCTTCAGCCTGCCGTGGTACAGATTCTACAAGTGTCTAGAATTGTACTGGAAGGATGAATAACATTCATCAACACAATATTCCCTCATTTGTTGTTTTGATAATGGTGGTGGAGAATACTGTCTTGAACTGTTTTTACCCATGGGGACCTGGGGTAGAATTGGTCTCTAGCTCCCCTTTGCTGATCGTTAGACACGACAAATGGGGCAACTCGTTGGCCGTGAGTTGCGATTTGTACCAGTGGAGGAAGAAATCCTGGTGATTGAGGATTTTGGCTTCCACATATCCAACACATCACTTTGGCTCCTACTTCATTCAGACGAGAGGTTGGAAACGTTCGCTCCAATCAGTTGGCTTGTCAGGACTTGCCCTGGGGCTGTTTTGGTATTACAATCGACCACATTTTTCACTTTTCCCAGAATGTGCTGGCATAGGGTCAATTGAGTATTGTAAACCTTGTGTTTATATGCTCAAGTATATAATTTCTATATCCTTGGTGTACATCTGGTGGATTCCCATGGCCCTGTACATACCCTTGTTGGGCTAATCTGTGGTTTAATGAGCAGTGTAAAAAGGCTATCAATGCACAGAAAAAGGCTGAAAGACTTTTTAAGAAACATCTGTCAACCACAAACCTAACAAGATTTAAAATCTGTAAAGCTCAAGCTCACAGGATCATTAATGAAGCAAAAAAAAGTTGGAGACAATTCGTATCAAACTGAATATGCAATACACCTACGAAGAGGATCGGGAACATGGTTCGCAAGACGAAGGGCGTGGGAAGTGGATCACACATTCAACATATCAAAAAACAAGACACTCTTCAGACAAAGGAAATAAATCTGAGCAAACACGTTAGAAGAATCCTTTGAAGAGAATTCATCAATAGAACATTGCCTCCCTGAGCTCCAGTCCACACGAGAAATGTATACCGCTGAATTTCTCCACTAATAACAAGGAACCATATAATTAACCTTTCAAGATGGAAGAATTACTAAACTCTTTGAAATGCTCACACAATACTGCTGTTTGTTCAGATAAAATCCATTACCAATTCTTAAAGCACTTACCCCAGCACTTATCCCTACTTTTGGATCATTTCAACTTTGTTTGGTCCTCTGGTAAAATACCATCTGCTTAGAAAGAAGCAATAATAATTCCCATACCTAAACTAGGAAAAGACCATACTATTCCAAATAACTATCGGTCAATTGCCCTCACCAGTTGCCTTTGCAAAACCATGGAAAAGATGGTAAACAATTGCTTCATCTGGATACTCGAATCAAAGAAATAAATAAATGACTTCCAGTGTGATTTTAGGTGAAGAAAGAGCACCTTGGATCACCTGATTAGGCTAGAGTCATACATCCAAGATGGTTTTATTAGAAAGGAACATGTTGTTGCTTTCTTTTTTGACCTGGAAAAAGCATACGATACAACCTGGAAGTATGGCATCTTGAAACACCTTTATCAAATGGGTTTTAGTTTAATCTCCAACTTTTTGGTTAGCAGATATTTCAGGGTCCATGTGGGAAACACTTTATCAAATACACACAAACAAGAACTTGGAGTTCCTCAGGGAAGCATACTCTAGGTCACTCTTTTCAGTATGTAAATGAACAGCATCGTCAATAACATTGGTCCCAGCATATTCTGCAGCCTACATGTGGATGACCTTTGCATCTGTTACAGCGGGAAGAACATGAGCACAATTGAAAGGCAATTACAGTTATGTATTCACAAGATTAACCAGTGGTCAATTGAGCCAAAACAGTCTGCACCCACTTCTGCATCCAGCGATCCCTTCATTCATGACCCGGAACTCTTCATTAATAGAGATCCCATCAAAATCGTTAAGGAAACAAACTTAGGCCTTCTCCTGGATAATAAAATGACTTTTATCCCACATTTGAAAAGTTTAAGAAACAAGTGTCTTAAAGCTCTGAATATAATTAAAGCGTTGGCCAAAACTAAACGGGACGCAGAGTATACTATACTTCTATGGAAGCTTAATTTATGATTCTGCCAGGAAATCATGCAAACAAATGCTTGACACAGTGCATCATCAAGGATTATGGCTTGCCTTGGGAGCATTCAGAACTTCACCAGTGCAAATTTTGTACACTGAAGCCAATGAAAAATCACTCCATAATAAAGCTAATAAAGCTATCACTCCAATACGCTATTAAACTAGAGGCAAACAAAACTAACCCAGCCTGTTCTACATTTTTTTTATCCACAATACATTCATCAGTGCAAGAACAAACCTAAAAGCATTGGTATTCGCATTAAACCACATTTGGAAAACTTAATCATAAACTTGGACAATCTAAACCAGATTCACTTCTGGCACTCCAGTTCTTTACCCCCTTGGACACTAAGGAAACCAATCAACATGGATCTGACTCATCAGAAGAAAGGAATGACTCATCCAAATGTATACAAACAGCAATATTTAGACATTAGAAATCTCTTCCCTTTTCACTTACCCATATTTACAGATGGCTTGAAAGTGGAAAACGGTGTAACTGCAGCAGTGGTGACTGAACAACAACATTATGGAATTCGCATCCCAAAATAATGCTCAATTTTCACAGCCGAAGCACGTGCCTTACTTCTATCCCTGGAATATATTGGAAAAGTACAACAAAAGAATTTGATCATTTTTACACACTGCAAATCTTGTCTCCAAGCAATGGAAACTTTAAAAACTGATCATCTTTTTGTAGGCTGCATCTTAACAAAAGTGGACCACTTATAGCATCAGTCCTTTAGCATCATCTTCTGCTGGGTTCCAAGTCATATTGGCCTATCAGGAACTGAACAAGTGGATACGGCTTCAAAGGAGGAAATTAAGCTGGAAGAAGAAGAGGGTCCCCCCCGACCTTAAACCTTCTGTCAATCACTATATATTACACAAATGGCAAGAAGAATGGGATACGTGTATAAACAACGAAATTACACGGAATCCATCCTAAAGTCCCCAACAGACTTACAATCTCTTTTAAAACAAGATTTGATCAAGTCTTCTCTAGATGTCGCATAGGTCATTCAAGACTGACTCATGCATTTCTGCTAAAAGATGAAGACCTGACTCTATATATGTTCTGCAAGTCCCTGCTTTCCATTAAACATATTTTATTGGACTGTTCTGCTTTTAATGCAAGTAGACAACTTTTTTATGAACTAAGCTCACTTAAGGACTTGTTTAGTAAGATTTTACCAGAAGAGGATTTAGAATTTTTGGCATATGTAAATGTAAAGCATTTTATATAATCTTAACTGCTGGATTTTCCTTTCGTTTGGTTTTATATTTATTTTATTTATGCAATGCTTGTGATTTTTGTATGATGATTTAGTACAGATGATGGCATGGCATTAGAAGCTACACTATTACTTGAACTGTTTTGAATTGGGTTGAGATCTGGTGGCAGAAAACTGTAGCATATTTTATATATATCATTTTCATATTCATTAAGTCATTCACTGAGTCCTTGTGTCCTGTCGATGGAGGCAGAGTCACTCTGGAAGAGGCCACTCCCATCAGAATAGGGATGTTTCATCATATTGTACTGATTTTCAGTGACCCTTCCCTTTAAGTGGACCATTGTGGTAGAAAATATTAGGCTACCTTCTGTAGACGTTAAAGTCACACAGTTGGCTCCACAGCAATGTTTATTCTCGTCACAGCTGGGCAGAAGAACTCCAATGAACATAGTGTTACATGCAATTATATAGTTCACTGCACAGGGTTAGTGTTTTCATGATTGGTTACAAGGAAACAAAGAACTTCATACTTGGTCAAATAAGATAAGACCACCATGAATTAAAGATTACATAATTAACAGGAATGGAAATTCATACAGTGGGGGAAATACGTATTGGATGCGTCAACATTATTTTCAGTAAATATATAAATAAACTTCATTTAGCGTGTTCAATACTTTTTTTCCTGTGTCATTCTGCTTTATTACACAACTTTATTTATGAACTTTTATGTTGTGAATTCTTTATATTTCCAGATTTCTTGAGTTAATACTGATGCCTAGTGAAAATTTCATGTGAATAACCTCATTAGAAATATATTTACTGAAAATAATGTTGATGTGTCCAATACTCATTCCCCCCACTGTATATGTTGAAAATTTTAAATTACTACAGGTGTGAGACACCTGCTCCTGAGAGCTACTTTATCTTGACCCTGGGTCTCAAGCCTTATCAGAGATACAATGCTGTGAAAAGCTGATTTCTTCTGTTTTTGTGCATCTCTCATACTAAATTCTTTCAGAAATGAAAACAAAATCGAAGACAAAACAAAGGCAACCTGAGTAAACACAAAATACTGTTTTTAAATGATAATGTTATTTATTAAAGCAAAAAAGTTGTCCAATACCAACTTGGCCTGTGTGGAAATGTATTTGCCCCCGTAGTTACTAATTCCCCAAATCTATGACACTGCATTCATAATGGGGTTCAGCTGGACTAGACACAACCAGGCCTGATTACTGCAAACCCTGTTCAATCTAATCAACTTTTAGATAGAACTTTTTCAACAGCATGAAGCTGGTTAAAAGGTCGTACCTAGCAACACACTATGCCAAAATTGAAAGAAATTGCAGAAATTATGAGGAAGACGGTGATTAATTCCTCCAAGATCTCAGCAACGACTCATCCAGTGAGTCACAAAAGAACCAAGGACAACATCAAAGGACCTACAGGCTTTCTTGCATCAATAAAGGTCACTGCTCATGACTCCACTATCAGAAAGACACTGGGCAAAAACGGCATCCAAGTAAAAGGGGAGAGTTGAAAACCACTGCTAACCCAGAAGAACATTATGGCTCGTATAAATTTTGCCAAAACACACCTTGATGATCCTCAAACCTTTTGGGAGAATGTTCTGTGGATTGATGAATCGAAAGTGTAACTGTTTGGAAGACAGGGGTCCCGTTACATCTGGCATAAACAAAACACAGAATTCCACAAAAGGAACATCATACCTACGGTCAAACGTGGTGGTGGAAGTGTGATGGTTTGGGATGCTTTACTGCTTCAGGGCCTGGGCATCTTGCACTAATTGAGGGAAATATGAATTTTCTGAGAAAACTTAAAAAAAAAAAAAAAAAAAAACTTAAAACAAACCCTTAATGTGTTTGTTTATAGCAAAGAGCTTCAGCAAAAGTGCCTCATACAGCTAAATCAGCTGTCATACTGTTAAGAAATGCCATGCATTGTCATAAAAATTCAGTTGAGAAGTTTGTCATGAACTTCATAAAATCTTCAGAAAATCATATTTGCAGCAAGAATAGAAACACAATGTAATCACATTTTGACAAAATTGACTGAAAGCTTCAAAATACACTTGTGATCAAAACGACAAGAAAATTAAGTGAACTCGAGAGGTACACAAATCGTGTTTTTTTTAGTTTTATTATTTCGCATATAGTTAAATACAATAGATATAAGTAAGTCATTTTAAATACATAAATAAATAAATAAATCTGAGCAATCTTAGGTCAAGCAATTAACATATACAGGCTATATCATATAGAGATACAGTATGCTTATTCATCAAACAATAGGAAATAAAGAAAATAGACTCAGTTAACGAGTATACAACTTAAGCATTTCAGTTAAAGATAAATACATGAATCCATAAAATAAGAGCTTATCTTAAATTGGTAGGACTTGCGTAACAACTGAGAAACCACAAGGCAGAACAGTCAAGTTTCAAATATGGGCTACTCTATTCATACAATCACACAGTTCAGTTTTATCTTTAGAAACCTTAAGCAAGCATGGACAGGTAGGTCTTAAACTATAATTTCTAATAAGCATGCAATCTCAAATAGCTATTTTTGTTCTATGGTACCCAAGGAAGTAAACATCTAGAGTTGTCAAAGCAAATAGTGATATTCTTTCCTTCCATTTACACATTTAATTGTTTTAAGTGGAAAAAAAAAAGTGCCTTTCTTAATCTGTAGAATTTCCACCTTAAAGCCATGTAAGCTCTCATAGCTCGGGCAACAGCCTCTGCATGAAGCAAAAGTCACTTTGAGTTTCTATACATGCTAGAGAGATTAGAACCATGCCTGGATTTGTTTTATCATTTTCATACATATGGAATGATAGAAGAACACAAACGAAGCCATGAGGTGGAAGGAAGACAATATTTTTGTCTGAGCTAGGGAGCAACAAGACACACACACAGTCATTTTGAGATGCTGTACTTATTTTTTTTCTCATTTGCAAAGACTGCATACTGCATATTGTGAAGGTTAATTGTTTGTCATAATCCACCAGGATGCTGAGAGAGAGAGAGAGGGAGGGAGGGAGGGAGAGAGAGAGAGAGATTTTGCGTTACTTTCAACACATACAATGCGAAATTTTCTTCAGATTGAACAAAGGCAGTGTGGCCTGTGTGTACCACATGCTTAAAAAAAAGAGACACAGATTAAACACTGTTCAGTTTAATCTATTGACATAATTATTAATTCCTCAAATCAAACATCAATTCAACATAAAATCTTCAAAAGTTGACCATGTAGGGCTGACTGCATAGCTTTTCGTTCTTGATATTGCTTTCCAGCTGTGTAATTTTCAGGTGTCTCTTAACTCAAGTTAACCGACTCTCAAAAAGCAAATACACTACAGTGAAAAGCCTATTTTACCACACAAATCCTGTCCAACTCCCACAAAATACAGTAACAAAATGTCTCTGTTATTACTTCAGATGTGAGGGCAAGTTAATGGCTTGCCAAGGCATCACTGACGATCCCAACAAACACATCCCTATACATAGCCAATCTTTCTCAACATAAAACCCTTCTAACCCACACATAATCACGTACCCGGCATAAGCATGGTGGAGACGAGTTCAGGATCCTCCAGCATATCTATGATACTGCGCTGAAAAGTTTTACTCGCCTCAGACTGCAGATAACTGAGCGAAAGAGAGCAAGAGGCAGACTGATTAATTCATAGTCTAAAAATACTACTTGCCACAACTAAAATCCTAAGGATTCAGTAAGAAAACGGGTCGATGTGTGTAGAGGATGGAGCAGCATTTCCTAGAAGATCTGCCATCTGCTTATCAGCGAAGTGTGCCTTTTAAATAAACAGGAACACAGCTGATACACATTGACATAATTTCTTACCAAATGAGTACACACATGCATTGTGCATCACACACAAACACACACCCGTACCTCATCCAGGATATACGATCTTGCCAGAATTCATATATTATGTAGCAGCTCTTCTCAGGCAGCTTCTGGATGGACACACTGAAAAAACAAGGTGTAGAATGGCTGATGACTTTCTAATTAATATCTAGTGGCTGCACTTGTAACACCACAACACCTTCTTTAGTTTCATTCATTCATTCATTCATTTCAGTAACTGCTTTATCCTGGCCAGGGTCGCAGTGGATCCGGAGCCTAGTGGGAACACACCCAGCCCATTGAAGTGCAACATGCTCATGTGCATTCAGATACTCATTTACAACTAGGGGAACTTAACTGAGCCAATTCTGGTGCCAGGGTGTTTTTTGGAGGTGGGTGGAACCCAGAGGAAGCCCATGCAAATTTGTGGAGAACGTACAAAACTCCACACAGTAACCCAAGCTCAGGATCAAACTGGGAACCCTGGAGCTGTGCCACCATGCTGCCCCATGGGGATTTTATTTGTTTCAGAAATATTTTACTCTTGGTGATTCATTATTATTGATCTGATCTTGCTCTCCAGTGGACAAAAGCCCTTTGAATAAAACCATAACATACTGGTGGTTACCACATTGCCATGGAGAATCTGTAGGAGTGCAATTTGATTAAAAAAAAAAAAAAAAAAACCTTTGCTGATAGTTATGCGCTTCTGTTAATATTTGAAGAAGGTGTCACCTCTATGGCTCTATTTGTGTTTATGTTTAAGCAATATCACAATATTGGCATGGCTGCGATTTGGCCATAGGCACGAGCCTGCAGACTGAGTGCCGTAGCTAATCACATCCATGCTGATATTCAGCATAACCACACGACTGCAAGTCCAATATTGCTTTTTAGTTCTATAAACAAGAATCTAATATCGAGTAAGTGACATTTCAAACACAGTATGGCCAAATGTCCTGTTTATTTTTACTGTGCTAGTGGAAATAGAGCCCTAAGAAGCCACACTCACTTTATAGAACATCACATTGATTTGTACATTCCTGTTAAAGGTGCTTCCGGTAAAATGAGTGCTCCTTCTTCTTTTTCATCTTCATCTGACAGATTTTCATATTTGTCAAAGCTTATATTCCTGAAAAGTATCATTTGCCATGTCGCTAACAATACTGTAGTAACCATTTCGAACTAGGAAGTGGATTTTTACATGGCGAACACAGACGAAAGGAGTGATAGGAGTGACACAATCAGTGAAACATTCCCAGTGCGGTTATAATAAATGTAAGAACTCTTGGAATGCCACTCGACCAATCAAATTAGTGGACCAGGAGTAACTGGACTAACATAAAATATCTGTTATGAATACACTATATGGCCAAAAGTATGTGGACACCTAAACATCACAATGATAATGTGCTTGCTGAACATCCCATTCCTGATTTAGCCCCCCCCCCCCTTGCTGCTATAATAATAATAATAATAATAATAATAATAATAATTCCTTATATTTATATAGTGCTTTTCTAGACACTCAAAGTGCTTTACATTGTATGGGGTGAAAGCCCCTCAACCACCACCAATGTGTAGCATCCACTTGGATGATAGTGCGCCTGAACTCACACCACAACACCAGCTATTGGAGGAGAGGAGTGTGATGTAGCCAGTTCAGGGATGGAGATTATTAGGGAGCCATGATAGATAAGGGTCAACGGGGGAATTTCACTAGGACACCGGGATTATACCCCGTTTACGAGAAGTGTGGGATTTTTAATGACCACAGAGAGTCAGAACCTCAGTTTAACGTCTCATCCGAAAGACGGTGCATGATTGTTTTTACAATATAGTGTCCCCGTCACTATACTGGGGCATTAGGCATTAGAGCTGCAGGGTGATTTGGCTATAACAGCCTTGAATCTTCTAGGAAGGCTTTAAGCTATATTTTGGATTGGGGCTGTGAGGATTTGTGTTAATTCAGCCACAACAGCATTAGTGAAGTCAGGTACTGATGTTAGGTGAGGAGTCCTTGTGTGCAGTCAGTGTTCCAGTTCATCCCAAAGGTGTTCGCTGGGGTTGAGGTCAGGGCTCTGTGCAGACCACTCGAGTTCTTCCACTCCAACCTTGGCAAACCATGTCTTTATGGGCATCGCTTTGTGCACAGGGGCATTGTCATGCCACAACATGTTTGGGCCCTTTAGTTCCTGTGAAGGGAAATCTAAAAGCTACAGCATACAAGGACATTCTAGACAATTATGTGCTTCAATTTTGCGGCAACAGTTTGGGGAAGGTAGGTCTCAGGAGGATGTCCACACACTTTTGGTCATATAGTGTACTGTACGTCTTGCATATTGTAGTTTATTACAGTAAGATCTTTATGAACCTGAGGTTATATACAGTTAACACTAGAAGCACCCTTTCCTCTTCTCTAATAAAACAGGATTCATTCATTCACCATTCATCTGCAGGAACTACTTTATCCTGCTCAGGTTAGATCTGGAACCTATCCCAGGGACACTGGGTGCAAGGCAGGACTACACCCTAGAGGGGATGCCAGTTCTCAGGGCAGGGCACCATGAGCACATACACTGATACATTCTTTCATGCCTATAGGGCAATTTAGCATAGCCAGTCTGTCTACCTGCATTTTCTGAGGAGAAAATTACACAGACAGTAACCCTAACACTCTCTGGAGCTGTACCTCCATGCACCATAGTATATATAAAATTAGTAATAAATTAAAAAATGAGGCTTTCCAAATATGAATAGTAGAGGTACTGATTATTTTAAAGCAGTAAAATTTGCACAAAAAAAACACTTTTTTTATATACATAAAAATTCAGCATCCCCATGTGCTTAGGCTCAAAATATCATGTCGGCATGTTATTCATTCGAGATTTGTAAGTGTAATTTTCATGCGTGGACATGTAAATTCTCACTGTAGATTGTCACTTTGGTTGGTGGTGGAATCAGCATAGCTTTTCAGGGCCTTTTGAAATTCCTCAAGATTGTCCTCCGTCACTGCCATCTGCCTCTGCACCAACAGAATGTTCTGTATGAAAGAGAGGGAGCAGGGATGACAGAGAACAAGAACCATACTGTGAGAAACAGGATGTTAGATATAGAGCAGAGTGAAAGAGATGGAATATAGGGGTTCAGGGTGCAGGGAAAAATGATAAGAATAACGTCAATATGAGAGGCAGAGAGGAAGCATTGAGAAAGCTTATAATAGCTTATAATATAAGCTTAAAAACAAAGTCGGACATCAAAGCCTATTGATCTGCTGGACCTGCATTCTCAGATTACATATCTCCTCAGCAGAGAGAGTAGAGCTGGTCAGCATATCAGAGCTGTTAGTGCTACTTGGCGGTATTTGATGGTGCAGGGAGTTCTGCCGCAGATGCAAACACTCACTGATTTATATGTGCTGGCCAACGAGTCCTCTTTCAGTGGCTCCAGCTTTGGACTCTGGAAAAAGGACAGGACATTTAGAAAATAGCATAAAGGAAGCACAAACCTTCCAAAGCCTCACTGCAAACTATTTGTGTGTAACTGTATTATTGGCCATCTTGTAAATGGTTGGATGAATGATATAATGTGTAGGTGGCTTGATTACTATTACTATTACTATATGAATAAATGGCTGTATAGGCAGGGGGAAAATAAGACAAACTGACAGATATACTTTACTTAGGTTGGGTGGGTCTTTTGGGTGGATGGATGGATGGATGGATAGGATTAGATGGATCCACGATGGGTCACAATAAAAGTCTCTTGATGGATGGCACTGGATGGATGGGTGGATAAATGGATGGGTGGATAGATGGGATTGGATGGATGGATAGATGGATGTGAAAGGATGGATGGAAAGGATTGGCGGGATGGATTCCTGACAGGTCACATTCAGGGTCTCTGGATGCCATTAGATGGATGGGTGGATGAATGAATATTATTGGATGGATGGCTTAATGATGGGCCACATTAAACGCCTCTGGATGGATGGATGGATGGATGGATGGGTAGGTGAATGGAGCACACTGACAGCTTAATGGAGAGACAGTTTACTGCACGTATAGTTTGATGAGGAATAAATCCATGCAAGGCAGCTGAATAACTGGCTAAATGAAATGACAGATTAATGCACAGTTGTACTGTACAGTAGTATGATGGAATGATAAGATACATGATGGACAGACGTATGAAGAAATGAATGAACAGAAGTATGTGGTCACAGGTGCTCACCTGGCACTCCAGTTTGTCAATGAGCTGTTGCAGTCTGTTGATCTGAGAGGACCAGTGGTCATCTGTATCCACAGTAACACCTGAGGCAATAATAGACAGCATCGCTCACAAACCAGGCAAGCTTTTGTGCTCATTCAGACTCAGTGAAAAAGCTCAAGGCCTGTCAGTGGTAGGCACAGTGATGACTCTTCTGTCTGTCTGCTAACAATACACCAACCAAACAGACATGTTTTCAACGTAGCACTGTAAAAGAGCCTTCCTTTTTCTTTTTTTTCCCTTTTCTTTTCTTTTTTTTTTTTTTTTTACCAGTTATTTAAAAAGCAAACGGTCAGTCACATGAAATGTTTCTGAATTGCAGAAACTGTTGACAATCACCAAAACATTGTAGATGTTATACAAGTCACAATCTGACTGCATTACAGTGTGAAGAACACTAAGTGACGACATTCCAGATCATTTGTCAAACACTACCTTCTTTTATTAGAAAAGAAAATCATGCATGAAATGTCATACTCCCTTTAGAAACCCAAAAAGATTTTGTAATCGATTGCAATTCTGGCATAATTACATAAATATACCCATTCATGACAATTGGTTTTTATTATATTTTAATTATATTATGCGATTGTATTGATTATACTTTAATGCTATAAATATCATTAGTGTGTTTATAAACTGTGTATGTATAAAACAATCGAGGCCATACCACTCCAGAGCCAGCTATATGCACTCTGACCCAGAGCTCTTAAGGACAAGGACTAACACTCAAACCTGTTTCATCATATCAAAGTGACACCCAGACAAGAGCCATAACATAAAGGCTAGAGCTGCTTTGACAGTAATTGCAGCACCAATAATGAGGACTGTTGGCAGAAACAACATGACATTATGGCTAAGGCCCAGATGAAGAGTGTGTGTGTGTGTGTGCTTATACAGCACCCTCCACTAATATTGGCACCCATTGTAAATATGAGCAAAGAAGGCTGTGAAAAATTGTCTTTATTGTTTAACCTTCTGATCTTTTGTACCAAAAATTCACAAAAACACTCTGCTCTCATGGATATCAAACAATCACAAACACACCACAGGTTAGCGGAGGGCACTGTATGTGCGTCACCTGTGGTAAGGATTCCAGAGTATGGGTCTGTAGGAGAGAGGCACATATTTTTCTGCACTCTGCGGCCACACCTCCTGTTATTCTTTTGTAAGGAAAGATGATCTGGTACCTTCACCTCAACCCTAAAGAGAGAGAGAGACGGATGTGGGGGAGGGGGGTAAAAAGGAAAACAGTTAAGGAACAAAACTGAATGTCGGTGGTCTTGAAAGCATTATTTTTATGGTCATTAGCACCATGCTCAGTTGCTCTGGCAACACTGTAGGAAACATATTCATGCCAAAAAGCCAACCAAGCAACTTTTTTTTCCAAAGTTGAAAGGGATAAAAATGAAAGGATAGACAAATAAGAAAGAGACTAGGCCTTTCAAGGTTAGGAAATTTTGGCTGACAATTAACTGATATGAACAATTGTGACTTTAACATTTCCGTTGAATTAATGCCTCTGCTAAATATATCAGAAGTGAAATTATGCCCATAAACCGCCATTTATTAAATAAAACATACTGAAATACACCAATAGGTTACTGTCCAATAAATAATGTAGCAATAACTATGTAAATAAATAATGTACTATTCTGTTCCAATGCCACAAAACATCACTGTGCTCCATAACAAAACAGTTACTAATAGTTCAAAGCTGAGAATAATGTGAAATGATGGCATTATGATGGAGCTGTGATGTGATTACATTAAAATGTTTCAGAATAAACGGATTACATACAAATGTGACTGTAGAATATAATGGTTAATTAGGTGATTATGTAATAATTGTGTCAGGCGTAATGGCTGCAAAAATACTTTTTTCTGTGAGATGTCCTGGTTATTGGAAGAGAACACACCACACACACACACACACACACACACACACACACACACACACACACACACACACACACACACCACACACACACACACACACTACACACACACACACTACACACACACACACTACACACACACACACACACTACACACACACACATTCATCTACACCAGTGGTGTAGCTAGGGGGGTGGATTTCAGGTTTGATCCCTCCAAGAAATATTTCCCAGTTCCGAATGGAAATTCCTGGATGCTTAAGACAACACACACAGTGCAGCTCATTATATACACCTGCAAAACGATATTCAATGTCAAATTGTAATTTCTATATAGTAATGGGCGGCTGTGGATCAGGTGGTAGAGCGGGTTGTCCACTAATCGTAGGGTTGGCAGTTCGATTCCCGGCCCATGTGACTCCACATACCGAAGTGTCCTTGGGCAAGACACTAAACCCCAAGCTGCTCACGATGGAAAGTTAGCGCCTTGCATGGCAGCTCTGCTACCATTGGTGTGTGAGTGTGTGTGTGAATGGGTGAATGAGACACCCAGCGCTATATAAGTGCAGACCATTTACCATGTTCATAACTATGGTGAGAAACAGGATTAACCAATGAGTATTGGGCATTTTTCCCATTGCTGTTTGAAACAGGGATGAATACAATGTATTGGCCTGTAATCTGTATCAGCCGATAAAAGCAATTATCTGACTATCGGCGGAATGCTTAAAACAGCCGATGATCAGCACAGATTATATCCTGTCAATAAAAAGAGGGCGGATAAATTTGTCGGACAGTTAGCCTCCAACTCGTGCTGTGTGAAGGAAATGTCTCTTGTCTGAAATTACTTTGAATTGGGTGACGATGACAACAGAATTGAAATTTGTAAGCTCTGCTCTGCTAGGATTTCACAAGGTGGAACTGCTGCTAAAACTTTTAACCCAACTAATCTGATTACCCACCTTAAAGCTCGACATGGCAAGGAATATGATGAGTTCATTAAAGAAAAATCGGAGGCTCCTTCAACCAAAAAGCGACAAACTTCATTCCAACCAAAGGCTAACGCCAAAGGCACAAGAACATTCAAACCAGACAGCACAAAAGCTCGAGACTTTACGCAGAGAGTAATGGAGTTTATCACGCTGGATGATTCACGCAACCATTCTCCATAGTGGAGGACACAGGCTTTCAGCAACTAGTAAAACACCTCAAGCCTCGCTACACAATACAGAGTCGGCGTTATTTCTCAGACGTCTGCTTACCAGAGACATACAACAGTGTGGCAGATCATATTCACAAGCTTCTTCAGCATGACTGAGCAATGAGCTTCACCACAGATCTTACCAATTTAATGTTCAGAATTCAGTTCATGTGAGTCAAGAATGTTAATGAGTTAATGTGTTTTCTGTTTATAACTGTGACCAGTTACTCTGAAACATGGATAAAACTTGTAGATACAGAGAGAATAAAGGCATTATTTACATTTCTTTCAAAGTTGTGTAATTCATTATCAGTCATTTGAAACAAGGTATAAGAAAGCAGAACCATCAAACTATCTGTATCGGTATTGGCAGATGTCATTCTTAAATAATCGGATATCGGTATCGGCGCAAAATCTTTGTATCGGTGCATTAACAGTATGAAATCCAGCTAGCTACATTCTGAGCTGTGGGATGAAACTCCAGCATTAGAAATACTAGATGTTCAATGCAGGAGGAAAAGAAGGTTAGGTCTCATTTAATAAGATAACATGTCATTTATCCATATTACTAGCATGTTATTTTAATCAATTTCAGTTGACCTGTCATGAAGGTATTTTATATCAACATTATTAATATGGCAAGATTTTCTGATCATGCCTTAAATGATCAAGTAACAAGTTTGTGCTCCACCGCTAGTACTACTGAAATGCATGAGCATGTGACACCACATCAATTTTTGATCAATTGTAAAGATCATGCAGCAATTTTTATTTAGTCTATTTAGCCCCTCTGGAAATGTCACTGATCTACACATGCAATATGATGCTGAGATTCATTATGAATGCCACTGAGATGAACATGGGCTCAATTTCAGGGTTTTGGTTTGAAAGCAGTCCTGGCACTGCTTTAGAATCTGTGACTTGTGTATGTGTGTCTCACGGTGCAGGGCTGCTCTGCTCCTCCACAGCCTCCATGGCACACTGCAGAGACATCTGAAGAGAGAGCAGCTGGCTGGACGTCTCCTTCAACATAAAGCGTGTCACAAACTGCCCCAATACGGATGAGCCCTGATATTCCTGCAGAGAGAGAGAGAGAGAGAGAGAGAGAGAGAGAGAGAGAGAGAGAGAGAGAGAGAGGGGGAGTCATGTTAGCTAGATAATAGCTCTTTAATGGAAGTAGAAATTGACCTAATGGTGCATTCCAACATACTGTCAAGTGAAAATATAAGTACACCACATGGAAATTGTGGGCTTTTTTGACATATTTGGACAAGCAAACATTTGATCATCTTTGATACAGTGACTATTAATAAAGTTGAGATATTTGAACAAAGAGGAAAAATCGCTTTTTCAACCATTTATTCAACAGAAATAACAATAGATGTGATGTTCTTCTGCGGAAAATGTAAGTACACCCTTGGCCTCAGAAGCTGGTATTGCCCCCTTTAGCAGAAATAACTTCTTGTAGGCGTTTTGCATCAGCGACTTTTCCGTCCTCCTCGGCAACCACTCCAGCACCACCGCCTCCTCAGCGTCACGATCCTCCCACAGCGGCAAGAGCTCTCCAACAGCACATCCCTCCTCCTTCCTGGGTTTCGGCACCAGTGTAACAAGCTTTAAGGTCGGGCAAGGAGGAGGCAGGAACCAGCTGAACATAAACATAAACTTTAATAATGAACCAAACTCAAACATAAGATAAAACACACAAACGGAACACAAAGCACACGTGCGTCTCTCTCACACTCTCCGGCACTTCTAGCCGCTCCTTTATCGCCCTCTCCCACTGATTAGCCAAATCAGTGCCAGGTGTGCATCCTCACAGCCTGGTCACTCCCTCCTCCCCTTCACACCCGCCTTTTTTTTTTTGAGCCATTCGTTGGTGGATTTGCTAGTGTGCTTAGGATCATTATCCTGTTCTAAGGTCCACTTTTGGTTCAACTTCAACTTTCAGATAGATGGCTTCCCATTATCTTCAAGCACTCTTTGATATGATGCAGAATTCATAGTAGAATCAATGAATGAAAGCTGTCCAGTCCCTGAGGCAGCGAAGCAACCCCAAACCATAACATTTCCACCACCGTGCTTCACAGTTGGTATGAAATGCTTTTCCTCGGTCTTCGCCAAACATGTCTGCTGTTACTGTGGCCAAACAACTCCATCTTTGATTCTTCTGTCCAGAGCACATTATTCCAAAAGGCTTGGTCTTTGCCTATATGCTCATTGGCAAACTGTGGTCTTGCAAAGGCTTTTTCCTGGCACGCCTCCCATGCAGGTCAAATTTGTGCAATCTTTTTGTGATTGTAGAAGCCTGCACTTTGACACCAACAGTTACAAGATTTACTAGCAGATCCTGTGATGAAACTTTGTCTGCAAAAAGAAGTCTCCAAGAACCCCAATCTGTTCTTGGGCTGAATTTGCTGGGACGGCCAGTCCTGGAAAATTGGCAATCGTTTCAAATCTGCGCCATTTGTAGATGATTTTCCTTATAGTGCAATGATGTATTTCAAATAATTTGAAGATCTTTTTAAATCCCTTTCCAGACTCATAGGCATCCACAACCTTTTTTCTGAAGGCCTTATAGAACTCTTTAGATCTTGGCATGATGACACCCCACACCTCAATAACAAAGGGAACACCAGACACTAGATATGAGAGGAGTATAAATAAAACCAGTTCCACCTGCACTCCCTAAGCAGGTTCTAATCACTGACCAATCTTTAACACCTGATTCAAATTTTATGGATTTGAAGGTGTGATAAATGTAGGGGTGTACTTACTTTTTCCAAGTGACTAATCTGATTTTTTGTTCATTTAAATTGTGAAAATGACTACAAAATGTCAATTTCATGAGTCGTTTGAGTGTACCACCTTTATTAATAGGCACTGTTTCAAAGATGATCAAATGTTTGGAAATGATTGGAAATGGTTTTAAAAAGAAATGCGTACTAAATAAAACTGTATCTGTATCAACTGTCCAGTTGTTTAAAGACTACATCCCATACAGAGAGAATGCAACTCAACCACTGCACCAAAACTGAAATCAAACTATGCCAGAGGACACTGGAATCTGCTCTGATGTAATGTTCCTAACAACATTCTAGGGAAATGAATCAGGAAAATTTGACTCATCCACAGTCTGACGAGGTTTCACTAAACAAAACAGCTCAAACTGAACTGAAGAGTGTTGGCAGTGCCTCTCATTGGCCCTTAGTGGTTCAGACACCGGCATCAGGTTTCTAATTAGACCAAAAGTTTTTCTTGTATAATACTATAAACACTGATGTAATCCACATTTTTAGGCAATAACTTTGCTCTCTGTAAACAAAGTTTCTATAATTTTGTTGGCTAGTAATCTGATCTCTCTCTCTCTCTCTCTCGAGAACTTTGTGTATTTGTTACCAGAACAATCATACATGATCAAAGCAACAATAACAACAACAAAAACCCCAGCTGATGCAATCAAATGAAGTCAAAATGTAGATTGTTTGCAAACACTAGTGCAAATTATGTAATAATTTTCTAATTGCAATTTCTACTTGTAATTATTATTGCAGAGATGGGCAATCACAAAATATGAAGTATCTTTAACATGATAACTTTGTAGAAAGCGAAAGAAGTCAGATTTTGTCGTTACTGGTCTGTTTTTTGGCTTATAATTAAGCTGGTTTTTAGCACTTCAGTTGTGTAATTGTGCAAACAATTCCAGCTGGTTGGCTTGAACCAGGAATATTAATAACACACATCTATTTGAAACAATCCTGCTCATCATAAGCTTTAAAATGGGGTATGATTTGACATGATAAGACATTGCCAGGTTTATTTATCCATTCAATTATCATATGTCATTATCTCATTTTCAGGCATCATCAAAGAAGGTTTGAAAAACCTTAGATCTAGGTCAGTCCACTTAAAATAAAAAATAAAATTGGTTAATGTATCTGTGTTAGTGTTTATTAGTGTCTTATTATTCACCACAACAATGGACATTAGATGTGATTTTGCTGCTTGTTCTCTAGAAAAGAGTAGCGTGCTGTTTACCTCCTATTGCCCCCCCCTAAACACCCCCACCCCCCACCCCACCCGGCTGCCTTCAAGTAGCTGAATAATTTTTGTATTTGTGCACAATTTTGCAGAAATGTCACCCAAAAAATTGTTTTATATGATCAGCAGTGATACACACATTACATACATTTGGATATGTTTGGATAAGGTTTGGGATGAATGGATGGATGGATGGATAGACAGATATATCGAAAAAGGTAGGCCAGTAATTGTAAAGTATACATCTTGACACTTAAAAAAAAAAAAAAAAAAGGAATTCATTTCTTGTTTTTACAGAATTTTGCATGCGTGCACTGCTCACAGAATTAATATAAATGATGACAAATTTTAAAATAAATGTAACGCAATATGGGGGGGCACGGTGGCTTAGTGGTTAGCACGTTTGCCTCACACCTCCAGGACTGGGGATTCGAATCCCACCTCTGCCCTGTGTGCACAGAGCTTGCATGTTCTACCTGTGCTTTTTGGGGTTTCCTCTGGGTATGCATTGTAGGCTGATTGGGATTTCCAAAGCCTGTGTAGAACAAGCGGTACAGAAAATGGATGGATGGATAGAACTCACTGTCAATACTGATATAAGATATTTAAGATTAAAATTGCAATGTGTAAATCTGTAAATGCTGACACTTGAAACTGGCTAGGTAAACAGATCCATTTTGGCTAGTACCACCAGCCAATGTCTCAGGAGTTAGTTAGGAAAGCATTTAGGAAAGTATTTTTCCTTATCAGGTGAACCTGCTCAATAATCGACTGAGAGCCTGTAGCTAGAAATCACACATGAATAATTGCTATCCCCTATTGTGCAAAATCTTACTGTGAAGTCTTAGTCATTTAGTCTTTCAACATCTATCAGCTGCAAAAAACTAACACGACAAATGGAGCAGAACAGGTTCTTGATTATACTTTAAGCTACACCTCGGTGTAGTCCTGCAGGTTTCATCTGTGCCTGTATGTGGATTTGTTACAGAGCATAAGAGTTTTCTCCAGCTACAGTATATATATATATATATATGTGTGTGTATATATATATATATATATATATACACACACACACACACACACACACATACATACATATATAGAATGCATGATATAAACTGCGCTATGTTAAAAGTGTTTGTTTTGTTAATGGCTCGCAACATGAGTCGCGGTTTAAGCTGAGGTAAAATGTCTCATTGAAATTTGGTCTGACAAACATATTTCTAAACAACTTTCAAAAACGCATAAAAACGCAGAGCTCTTGTATATATGATGTCGGACCGGAGGTATGCGCCTGAGAGTCGATGAAACCTCCTCGTGTGACTGCCGCTGGAGTGCTGAATGGACAGGTCCCTTTCAGCACCCCTAGTGTTTTGGACAGCATCAGCGTGTGGTTGAAAGGCGGGGTGGTCCAAACCACGCACAGCTGGTGATCACTAATTACAGCAACGGTTCTCTACCATCTGGGAGACAGCGACAGAGTATAAAAGTGCACACTGGGAGCAGCAAGGGGAGCGGTCTCCTTTTAACAAACGGCTAACTCTGTGTCTTTTTGTGAACTTTTCCAGAAGAGTTTGCCGACAAGGACGACAACGCTCCCTGGCTGCCCATCATCGCTGCTCAGCGGTGGATGTCTGCCCCATTTGGGAGCCCCACCGTGACGCTGCACAGCTCTCTCCTCACGACAATTCTCAGCTGGGAAGAGGGATCACCAGCCCATCATCAGCACCCCCTGCACTCCCTTCACTCCTCTCCTTCACGCTACCCCTTTCTAAATTTTCAGTTTTGTAAATATTGTATATAAAACTGGCACTAATTCCCCTCCCCTGTGTGTGTGTGCTCTGTCTGCCACTGCTGCGAGGACCGCTACAATGCAGTATTCATATCTTGTATTGATCTCATATATCACACATGCTCCTGTCTTTGAGCTCTTGTAGATGGAATAGATTAATTAGCGTTCGTTCACATGCCTAGGACGAAGTGCGAGTTGAATCAATGAATCAGTAAGAGCAAACAAGGTCTAAACACCAAGCGTCTCAAGGAGATGGGCTTTCATCGCTCCCTGGAACCAATAAATAAGATAAAGTATAATAACTACAGCTTCAAAAGAAAGCCATCATTTAAACTCCCAACCCCAGATGACTGTGGTATTGCCAGGATGTTCATTCATGCTGTAAATAATGTAAGTTAAGGAAACCTGATGTAGTGTTGGACTGAATGCAATGGACTGAATGTAAGATGGATGGATGATTAGGTACTTTAACGTTATATTGCTTCAACACCACAGAACTATTGCATATTTCTTTCTTTTTTTGTTGTTGTTTTTTTTACATCCAGCTCAGCTCATCAGACATGGCCGAAAGGAACAGTTCCGTGAATAAAGTAACAGTAAAGTTCAGTAAAGTTTCCAGTCACACACAGCTGGAGTCTCTCACCGCAGGGCTCTCCTAATATGCTAACAAACTGCTACAGATGCTCAGACCCCGCATCTCAACAGCAAAACTCCACCCTGTTCTATTTCTCCAGAATAACAACCCAGCAGCGCACAAGCACTTTACCATGCTAATTCATGCAAACAAACAGCCTGGAATTTTCACTACTTAAAACAGACATTATGTATAATGCAGTGAAAGTCTCCATCTGTGAACTGGTTCTTCCATCCTGCTTCAGGGCAGAATCACACACACCTTCAGAATCACCCTCATTCGGCACATTTTAATGACATTGAACCATCATCAAAACATTCATATTATATTTATATAAACATGTCAGTGTTTGAAGGGGTTTGTTAAGTTTTCTTACCTCTTTAGTCTTGTCCATTGCCTTTAGGATGGCAACGTTGAGCTTCTCTAGAGCTGAGAGGACATTCAGATACTCCCCAAGATGTTGAGAAAAATAATCTGAAAAGAGGAAAAGGACAGGGAACAGGAGAGCATAGAGAGTATAAATGGCCAGATCAGCATGAAGGTTTTGTAGTGTTCAGGAAAAGACCATAAAAAGGTACATAAATGTTTCATTTTTGGGCAATGACAAAGTGATGTCAGCTTCTTTCCTTCTCTCTCTCTCTGATCCCCTTTATATCCAGCTGCGAATTCCCAAAAAATCTCACAACCCCCTCTCTCTGCACTCCCCTAACTCATACTCCAGCAACTTGTGTTTCTGTGTACTGGGCATGCAACTGCAATGAAAACACTGCACTGGATGTGTAATCTGCTACTGTTGTAAACATGTTCCATTGCAAGCTCTGCTGCAACTCCTCACGTTCATAAGTTTATCATACACAACAGCTATCAAATGCACAGAAGAACACAGCATTGCTGTCCGGAAATGAACAAAACACTCATCTATTTTTAGATAAACAGAGCTGCACACTGCCGCACTAGTGAGATTTTTTTCCCATAACAATAAAACCACTGGCAGGTGAAGTGAATAACGTTGATTACAATGACACCTGTCAAGGGGTGGGATATATTAGGCAGCAAGGGAACAGTCAGTTCTCAAAGTTAATGTGTTCAAAGCAGAAAAAATGAGCACAACTAAGGATCTGAGTGACTTTGAGAACGGCCAAATTGTAATGGCAGGACAACTGGGTCAGAGCATCTCCAAAACAGCAGGTCTTGTGGGGTGTTACCAGTATGCAGTGATTAGTAGCTACCAAAAATGGTCCAAGGAAGGACATCCGGTGAACTGGTGACAGGGTTATCAGTGACCAAGGCTCATTGATATGTGTGGGGAGTGAAAGCTAGCCTGTCTGGTTCAATCCCACAGAAGAGCTACTGTAGCACAAATTGCTGAAGAAGTTCACGCTGGCTATGATAGAAAGGCGTCAGAACACACAGTGCATCACAGCTTGCTGCGTATGGGGCTGCGTAGCCACAGACCGGTCAGAGTGCCCATGTTCAGACACTGGGTTTGTTCCCCGGTGTTGCTCTGCCATGCCTTTACTACATCTCTCGTCAATTCCTGATTGTTCTTGGGCTGTTTTGCCTTTACTTTAGCCTTCAGCAGGTGAAATGCATGCACATTTAGGTCAGGTCAGGATTTGGCCATTGCAGAACATTCCACTTCTTTTCCTCAAAAAAGTCTTGGGTTCCTTTCGAAGTATGCTTCTGGTCATTGTTCATCCACACTGTGAAGGGTCATCCAGTGAATTTTGAAGCATTTCACTGATTCTGAGCAGATATTACCATACAGGCCATACAGACTTCATATAAATCCATAATGAACTTTTTCACACTATCTGTTGTTACCCAGATGAGGATGGGTTCCCTTCTGAGTCGGGTTCCTCTCAAGGTTTCTTCCTCTTAAAACATCTTAGGGAGTTTTTCCTTGCCACCATCGCCACTCAGTGGCTTGCTCAGTTGGGATAAATTCGCACCTTTAATATCTGTATACCATGTTGATATTTCTGTAAAGCTGCTTTGAGACAATGTCTATTATAAAAAGTGCTATACAAATAAAATTGAATTGAATTGAATATTATATTAGCCATATACACTTCTCAATTAATCCTGCTGCTTCTGTCAGCAACCATGCATTCCCATGCCATAAAATGATAAGATTCTTTCTCTTCTCCATGCTCTCTTCCCATCAGTCTGATAGATGATGCATGTCTCATCTGTCCATGGGATGTTGTTCAAGAACTATGTGGGGTTTTTTTTGTTTGTTTGTTTTTTAGATGTTTGTGGCAAACTCTAATCTGTCTTATATCTTGTGGTAAACCCTCTGTATTTACTCTGGTGAAGGCTTCTCTTGATTGTTGACTTTGACACAGATACACCTACCTCCTGCAAGATGTTCTTGATCTGGCCAGCTGTTGTGAAGTGTTTTTTCTTCACCAGGGAAATAACTCTTGTCATCTACCACAGCTGTTTTCTATGGTCTTCCAGGCCTTTGGGCATTCCTGAACTCTCCAGTGCGTTCATTATTTTTTATATGTACCAATAACGTACCAAACAATGGATGCAGAATGTTTAAGTGATCATATCCTGAAATATCCAAACATTACATTCCTAATACACACTTATAGAATTGTAGACTGGAAATGACATTTAAACAGAGCAGACTAGCGCTCCTCTGCTTGGTCTAATGACTTGTGTAAATTAGTTTCTCGCAGTCAAAACCTACCGTCACAGTAATCTCAGCCTTCATTAGTTACTCACGTTAGGATCATTTAACTGAATGGGTATTCCAAAGAAAGCAACATTAAATGCTTAAATTCTCCTTAAGGCATTCTATGCACATACAATGTGTTCGACACACTTACTGTTTCTAACAATACTGTTTCTGCCTTCATTGTTGAATCTCAGATACATTTGTTTCTTGGAAACATGGGTCTATAATGATTGATGATTGACTTAATGCCTTTTATAAACGAGGAGAACATCATTATCCACAGAATCAATGTAGTCTGGCAGGCAATGGTCAGTACACAAAGAATCATGGTCAATATAATCAATGATGGGCAATCCAAAGTTGTTAATGATGAACAAGGTACAGGTCAGAATAATCAACAAGGCAGTCAGTCAGGGAAACGACAAGACAGAACTTACACAAGCTATGTAGTTGGCAAGACTTCGCAAGGATAATGAGTGTTTCAGGTGTTCATATGTGGTATGAGGTGGTAGTGGAAGCTGGAATTGACTCAAAATCTATGTGTATATTCAGGAGATGGCAGTCTCCGATGATGGGGAGGGGAGTTGCATTTTATCAATGAAACACTTTGATCGTTTAAGCAGTATAATATCTCTTGTGTACAGCTTGTGTTCTAATGTTGTGTAATTACAAGGCAACTCATTTTTCTTCCACCACACAAATGGCAGTCATGAGTCTGTAGTCACTGCCACATAGGACATAGTGTGATATAGACAAAACTGTGAGATGTGATAAAGACATTGCAATGGTGATATGTGATCAATTGTATCTGACTCGATGTGATACAGAACTCAAAAATGACTGCTTCTGCTATTATTTCAGCTTTACTCAATAATAGATTTTTTTTTTTTAAAAAGAAGAATCCCAATATTTATATCCATGAAGCAAATAAAATTACTATTCTGCAAAACAAACAGTAAATACTTATAGATACTTATACCACATGGCTGGATGCTTGAATCTGTTTGGTCAAAAGGTGTGCATTATTTTCGTATAACAGTACAGGTAACATTAATGCACTCTTTCTAATAGGTTATTGTTTCTTTCGTAACAGCTCATACATAATCGAAGACTAATAATAACTGAATTTAAAACTGGGTTGTTGTTTAACAATTCTTATAATCATTGATGCCGTTAATTCTTTTTGTTCAGAGACGTTTATTTAACATTTATGGAAGGAGTCTCGTTGTAAGCACTTTTGGTTTCTGTACTGCTTTCCATTTCCTCGGCTTTCTCAGTAAAATGACAGGCTGTGCTGAGAAAAAAGAGAGAGAGAGAGAGAGAGAGAGAGAGAGAGGCTGGTGAGGGAATGACTGTTTATCGCAGCTATAACGTAGGTGAGAACAGGAACTAACTTGTCTTTCGGATGTTCCGCAACATTAAATCTAACTATAAACTGTTAAAATGCGTGACATGTTATTCATTAATACATTAAACATTGTATTTGTTGGCAAATCGATGTGGGGTAAGTGGAATAACACACTCCAGACCATACTGTTATACAAAACAATGCACTTCAGCTTCTGGCTCGTGCTGCATCATACCCCCTGGCATGCATTATTTTTGTATAACAGCATGGTCTGTTGTGTGTTATTCCTTACTTATTGTAGAACTGCAAACATTTTGTATTTGTGGGATGTTTTAGCCAGGATCACTGGCTCTTTAATTAGTTTATATTTGCTTTCACAAAATATATGAAATGACTCAACATGCGCCATCATCAACATGATTTCACAAAGGAATATTTTATTTATTTAAGCGCTGCCAACATGCACTTAAGCCAAAATCCAAATGACTACCTACTGTTTACTTATCCACAGTACGTAAGGAATAACCGAATGGCATTTTACACTCTATTTACTGTTCTATACTATATATAGTGTACTCTACAGGAAAAGAACAGAGCTGTATGTAACACATTAAAAGTGCGTTTCTGTCTGTACAAATTTACATTTTTTCAGTGCAACAGCTAATAACAGCGTGTATGTTCAAGTTCACATTAGTGTGTTTTCACAGCTTGTTCTACCCCTGCATGCACACAACTCTGCAGGGCAAGAGTCACTCAGCTGGAGTTTGAGCAGTGCTATTATTTCCAGTTTTTAAAGACACATTTATTGCATTCATTTACGATGTGTTCATTGCAGAATCTCATCATCAAGATAACAATTTAAAAAATATGATTAATCATTCAGCCCTACTGCCACAGAGCAGAGTAGTGACAGAACTCAAGAGTCCAATAAAACATAAATGCTGGGGTTGTTAAAGTATTGAAATATTGTAAAAATATTGACGTTTATGATCTGGGACCCACAGTGGAGCAATATATCAGAATTTGATTAGGAGATTCAGGAGAAAGTGAGACAAAGACAAGAGTTTTAACAAACCCAGGCATCTTGTTGTGTTCATGCTGCAGCTTAGAGTTCAACATAGCAGCCCTAGTTTGTGGAAGAGGCCAGGTTACTGATTTTTTTATTTTTAAAAAAGTAAGAACAAGTCTGGAACTCTGTTTTAGGGAACGTGTACATTGCATGAGTTCCTAAGGGGATACGGTGTCAGGAGAAAGTGTGTCCTTGTGCACTATATGAGCCAGTTTTTATTTGGTAGTTGTACAGAGGCATCATACACTATATACACTATTTCCGCTCTGAAAGTATTGGAACAGCAAGGCCAATTCTTTTGTTTTTGCTATACACTGAAGACATTTGGGCTTGAGATCAAAAGATGAGAAGACAGATCAGAATTTCAGCTTTCATTTCCTCATATTTACATCTAGATGTGTTACAACAACTTAGAACATGGCACCTTTAGGTGAGCTAAAGTATAGGAACAGATAGTCTTAAAGTTAATTAACCAATAAGCACCAACATCATGAGAATAAATGCTTTTCAAACAATTAATTGGGTTACTACTGCAAAATAAAAGCCCAGGCCTATCAGTAGTGTCTCATGCAAAGTCTGAAATGACTTCTGGAGGCTGACGTCTTAGTCTGACACCAATCTGTTGCCCTGTGCAGATGACTCATGCACCTTCTGTATTGCAGCAACTTTATTTGAATACTCTAACTCTGCTAACTCCACAGGCTCACCCAAAAAAAACAATTTACTATCCGCACCAGGTTCCACATTTCTGCCTCCACAAGGCCCTGACACCTTTCAGAAATCCCAAGATGAACTGGTAAAGGACCCAGAAGTAGCCAGAACAAATTGTCAGGGGACAAAGAACACAATTTTAGCGGAATTCACTTGTATGTGTTTATCATAAAGCTCTTGATGAGTTATAGAGCACCTATTATGGTTTTGAAATGTACCTAATTTTGTTTTAATGGTCTCATACAACAGATTTACATGCATCCAAGGTCAAAAAACACTTTAATGTGCTCATAATTTAAACTTCAGCATTACCTTTCCCCCCCAGTGTCACAAACGACTCGTTCAGTGATCCGTTCTAAAGGATTTATTCTAAACGCCTCCTTTCAGAGAGCATACTCTGCTCTGATTGGTCAGTCGTCCCAGTCTGTTGTGATTGGTCTACCGCTGTCAGTGTGTTTCAAAAAGGAAACGCCCTCTACTATAACGAGTTTCAGCTCCATCTGTTCTCGAGCAGCCGATGGAGACCAGAGGCGGGGCTTTTTATTACAAACCTACATAGGTTAGTACAGGAAGTAAAGTCTGGAATTACTAACGACTCGTTTCAGCTGTTCAGAATCGCTTCCTTCTTTTGGGAGTCAATAACTCCGTTTGTCGTGCGCTTTGATTTTTGAAACTTTGCAGACTTTTTACATTCACAAACAGCTCTATAACACACTACATGAAAGGTAATATTTGAAAAACCATAATAGGTGCACTTTAGTGGTCACTGAGTAGCTTAGCACCACTGTCCAATCTTATCAATAGTCCATTAGAGGAGTATAATGTCTTGTGAAGGAAACAGAAAGGAAGGATCTAAACCCACCTGATAACTTGTCGGTGTCAAGGTTGCTGTAAAGGAGAGCAGAAAACAAAAGAAGGACAAGTGGTAGATTAATACAAGGAGGGTGATATTTACTGTACTGGTTGTAACAGATCCTGGCAGTTTAAGCATATCCGTAGGGTTGGACTATAATTACTCACCCATCAAGATGATAATGCTATAATTGTGTGTCATGCAAGAATACAGTCGGGTCCATAAGTGTTTGGACAGTGACACAACTTGGAATCATCTCCAAACCTTTTATCTCCTTAATTTCTCATGAAATATCGAGGAAGCAGGCCACACCTGGCCATGAAACTGCTTATCAGTCAATTGTCCAATTACTTATGAGTCTACACTTCAATCACATCTTGATTGCTTCATTTCAAATCCACTGTGGTGGTGTACAGAAGCAAAATTATGTCACTGTCCAAACACTTATGGACCCGACTGTATATTTTTCACAATACAGCAATAAGCAGCTGAAAAGCAATATATGGTGCACTTAAATATAAGCAGGAGAGATATGTACAGTTTAAATCATGTATGTAACTATATAGCTGTTTAGCTGTTCATAATTACCAAATTAACTGCAGTTGAAAACAAGATAATAGTCACGATCATATTCTGTCTAAAATGTGGCTTGCTCCATGTGTGAAATGCCACATCAACTAACAGATCAAAACAAAATGTAATCTTGAGCAAAGAAGCTTGGACTAAATAATTGCTTGGACTTGTCTCAAGTGCTCCCTGGAGGCAGTAATGGAATTTTAATAGAGGTGAGACTCAGTGGGCTAAATTAAATGCAAAAATAGGGCTCTTTAATGATTTAGGTAATTAAATAGCACACACACACACACACACACACACACACACACGTTGTGGCCAAACTATGCTACGAAATGGCATTTGCTTGACCCTGTTTGCTCAGAGTGATGGTGATTTGTATCATGCACTCCTGTGAGATAGCTCTGTGTTCTTTCTTCATATTAAATGACTCCTAGATGACAAGTGAGGTTATGGCTAATTGATCTTTACAGACATGGTGTAGCTCATGTCTGTAAAGGGGTTGAATAATTTTGATTGCAACTGTATAGAGTGGTGCTTGAACCCTTTAGAATTTTCTACATTTCTGCATAAATAAAGCGGCTGTGGCTCAGGTGGTGCCCTGCGATGGATTGGCACCCTGTCCAGGGTGTACCCCGCCTTGTGCCCGATGCTCCCTGGGATAGGCTCTAGGTTTCCCCGTGACCCTGAAGGAGGATAAGCGGTATGTGAATCAGGTGGTAGAGCAGGTTGTCCACTAATCGTAGGGTTGGCGGTTTGATTCCCGGCCCACATGACTCCACATACCGAAGTGTCCTTGGGCAAGACACTGAACCCCAAGTTGCTCCTGATGGCAAGTTAGCGCCTTGCATGGCAGTTCTGCTACCATTGGTGTGTGAGTGTGTGTGTGAATGGGTGAATGAGACACAGTGTAAAGCGATTTGGATAAAAGCGCTATATAAGTGCGCCATTTACCATTTTCACATTAAATATTATACTTGGTCAAAGAATGAGGATTGGTGGAGTCCAAAACGGTTTTCCAGCCTAATGAGCATCAACAACTCGTTTTCTGAGGTCCTCAGAAATCTCCTTTGTTTGTGCCATGCAACACTTCCACACACATGTGAATATCTGACCCGTGGCTCGTTCACAACCTGATTGTCATCCCATTGATTGAAAACACCTGACTCTAATTTCACCTTCAAATTAACTGCTAATCCTAGAGGTTCACATACTTTTGCCACTCACAGATCTGTAACATTGGATCATTTTATTCTGTCCTTATCTTCTGTGGCAAAAAAGGAATATTAACCAGGTTGAGAAATGCACCAGTCTCTGCACATCTCATGGTTGGATTAATGATTTAATGAGGCGAGTTGGGTTTCAGTTGTAGAGAACCAGATGCATGCTGGGCATGGAATAGATCTCTATGTCAGGACTATGGGACTCCAATTTACCGTAGATTTCTGAATACAGTAATTACTAAGCAACTGGTAGCCATGATTGCAGATTGTGCGCCCTTTTAGAAGAGTTTGTGAAGTGTTTTGATCATACAATGAAAAACCAAAATTGAAACTATTCCCATGTGGTCCTGCACTGCAGTGATTTTTAAGCCTTAAAACCAAGTCTTTCATATGTTCTTTCAAACCCAACCCTTTGAGCTAAAGACAGAACTTTCTCTTTTGGAAGCTGTATATGGAATTTTCACTGTTGCCTTGATTTTTTTATTTTACCATGACAACATTTTTATTTATTTATTATTCAAAAGTCTTTAAAGCCAAGCTGAGCTTGTCACAGAGAACAGTAATTAAGGGGAACCACAAAGATCACATGTATAGTATAGATTTAAAAATGAGGGATAAACTTCAGGTAGTACACACTTTGTCTGTCGCCCATCAATTGAGTAGAACAGCTCCTGAAGCTCTTCTGTCGTGAGAATCCCATCAGAAAAGTAAGCCTTGAATTCCTCAAAGGAGAGCTTGCCATCATCTACAACAAAGAGAAAAAAGGTTTGACGACTATAATTTTTAAAGAAGATGAAGCCAAGCACTTACCCACAAATATTAAGTCATATTTAAAGCTGCAGTGTGGAACTTTTTTGGTTAAAAATGAAAAAAAATCAATTATTGAGCAAGTACATAAAAAAAAAAATATCAGTGTTCAGAACGGTCTCCTTACCTCACCCCAATTCACAACGTTACGCAAATAATAATGATTTATATATTGAGCTGTCGGGAAACGTCAGTTGACGTCATTCGTCTTTGTGTGGTTACATCACGTCCTTAAACAGAAAGAAGAAGAGCTGGCTACTATATTGCCGTGTGAGGGCTGAGGATGGTGGTTTTTGCAGCTTGCTTTTAATTTTTAATTGCTTTTTTTTTTTTATCTGGATAGTTCTAAACACAAACATCGTTCACATCTGGGGAATCAGCTGTTGTCAAAACCAAGAAATCGAGAGAGAGAGAGAGAGAGAGAGAGAGAGAGAGAGAGAGAGAGAGAGAGAGTAACTCACCTCTACTCCAAGAAAACCGTATCCACCGCCACTTCCATTGTCATGTATTGCAGCTAATATACAATCCATACGTAAACCTCAAAGCATCAGATTCATCCGCGCAGAGGAGCAGTGCCGAAGCACAACCCACATAAAAAAATAATAAAATAACTCCGCAATTAACTGGGAATTTTATGTTTCAGACAGATTGGTGTTAGGCAAAAGTTCTGCAGCTTTAATATGACTATAATGAATAAATATGATTATTTTTTATAACTTCAATAATCACTGCTCTTACTGTGCTATTCATCTAAATTGTATATTGTTGAGTCTTGTAAAAAAAAAAAAAAAGATTCAAACATGATATATGAAATATGATATATCACAATGTCCTGTTGCCAAACACTACTGGAAATAGTACTTGGATTTGACAAGTTTTCCTCATCAGTTCAGTTCTTGCAATCCAATTATCACACAAATGACTTGGAGTCATATATCAGTCCTTTATACATGAAGTAGCATCTGGCTTTTGTGCCCTTGAATCTCCGCTTGTGCAGTATCTTTCATCAATCACGCTGATAGGGAGCCTAACAGAGCACACACACTGGAAGAACTCAAATATCAAATCACCAGTTTGAGCCCTTAGTGCACAGCTTGATGGTGCCATATGTGACCTAAATCACAGCAGGCCTGCGCACTGAGCATCCCTCTCCTCTGGGCACTTTCATTCATTTTTCCACTTTTTGTATTCAATCGCTGCATTGGGCTGCTCAATCGTAATTACCCAACATCAAGTACATGTTGCACTTCAATATTACAGCACAAATTTAACATTAGAAGAAAGAAAAAAAATCAATCATTTGGAGTTCACACCTCAATGGAACACATGCTTCTTAAGCTGCAGAGTCTGTGATGATGGATGCAGTTTCTTGCCTGAGCATGGACCTGCCTTATTTGAGCTTAGAAAAGTTTCGGTTGTAAATTAGATGAGACAGCTGACAGACAGACTCCAAGGAAGAGGGAAGATTGAGTCAACATGCAGAGCCAGAGAGGAGGGAATCTGATTTATCTCAGACGAGTTATCTAACTGTGACCCTGCTTAAAAAGAAGTGGGATATAATCAAAAAAGAGCAGTAAAGTCTAAGCCTGAGTGAAGGATGGCTTTGTATGTGAGAATGACACTTATTACAATATAGTGACTAGGAAAGGTCCAGAAAAAAACAAAATGACATTTTACTGAATTCGCCTCAATTTTGCCTCATTGAAGAGAAATAGTTTGGAAAAAAAAGATCTCCATATGCTCATAATCAGTTTGCTTAAGATTGCCTAATATTTTCTAATTCCATTTATAGGTTGTATGATAGCATGATTCTGATACAGGAAGTAACTTTGGAGTATTGCAATCAGTGAAGAAAGTAACGCAATTGTCACACCCAGGTAGGACATAATACCTCCACTGCAGCACTGCAACTCTTTATTCATCAGCCATCAAAAACTTCCTGTTTATACACTATAGCCAGTTCAAACATCAAACTTTGTCACTACATTAGGTGACTTTATAGACCCTATAGTGACTTAATTTCAAAACAGAGCCTAGCAACAAAACTTTTTGAGTTGCAAGTTAGTGACTGTCCTGCACTCAATATGGCTCTCCAGCTCACATCATAGCTGCTGGTTATATGAGCTGATAGAGCAGGTATGTTTAATTCACCAGCAATGTGTAAAGCCTGACTGAGTTGCACTTGGACAAGGCAATGCTCCCAACAACCAATCAATGATCACCATTGTTCCCAAAGACCAATCACTAATCAATATTGTTCCCAATGACCAATGACTAAAAATTATGGTCCCCAAGACCAATCACTGATCACCATTGTTCCCCAAGACCATTCACTGATCACCATTGTTCCCCAAGACCATTCACTGATCACCATTGTTCCCAAAGACCATTCACTGATCACCATTGTTCCCAAAGACCAATCACTGATCATCATTTTTCCTAATGACCAATGGCTAAACACCATGGTCCTCAAGACCAATTACTGATCACCATAAATTAGTCTATGATGCCATCTAACAACTTCTAGCTACTTTTTTGAGCATGTGTTAGCTACTTTCTCTGAAAAGAGTTGGCAACACTGAGTCAAGTCTTGCCAATTTTAATGTGTGTTCAAATCTGAGCCTTGCATTCTGTAATTTCTGTTTCTGTGTTGTGTTCCTTGCTTTGTTGATTGACTAATCTTTGGATTTGCTTTTTGTCTGGTCTGTTTGTGAATAGTTTTGACTCTGAATTTGAATTGGCTTGGATTTTGTAAATAAACCTTCTGCCCATGTATTCTCACACATCTCCTGAGTCTTGTCTGTTCCAATAGGTTTACCAGTTCATCGACCAAATCAAGATCTAATACCACCATTAAATAATATTTATGCATCTAATATTTTTAGTAGGAAATATTACTTTACACAAAAAGGTAGGTAAACCATGAAAAGACCTAACTATGCAAAAAAAGATCAATGAAAAACAGAAGAAAATATCTTTAGAGACAATCCAGGACACTGACCTGCTGGCTAAATGATCAGACTTATAATTACCCAGCAGGGTGAAAAGGTCCATATTATGGTCTGTCAGAACAACATCCAAGAACCCAGCCTCTGCTTGGTTATTTCAAGGACAAATTTGGCAACCACCTGGTCCCAAGCAACTTTGCAGAAGAAGGCATCCCTGATCCGCATCTTTAATCTGCTCCCCTTTAGACTTATTTCTTTTAAAAGTCAAGGACTACATCTTTTTCTATCTTTGAGGGGATCAGGAAACAGGAAAGCATACAATTTACAATACGCAGACAAACAAAAAGAGAATAAAGCACTATATCTTTTTTCCGGAAATCCACTTATCTGGAATAAAAGCGCTTACCAGGCTCATTTTTCTCACTTGACGTGTCTGTAGCATCACTGAAGGCTTTGGAAAACTAGAAGCCACTAATGCACAGTATTTGGGCATTTTCTGCTATATTGCTGCTTGTGCATGGGTTTGGCCATGCTATGGGGATGTCTTTGACAGTGCTAGGGCAGTCTCACACACAGAGGTGCAATAGATGAGTACCTAAACAGGAAAGTGCATACCAGAAAGGACACAGTTTCATGGATTATTACTGCGAGGTCAGCTCTAAGAGGTCTCAGCAGGGGAGGTGTGCTGTCAAGCAAAATTCTAGTGCTGTGTAAGAGCTTCACTCTGCACACTTCAGTCTGTAGGATGGTGTTTGATGCACACCCTACATGTAGATTAAATTCCCCAGGGATTTCATCTACTCTTCTGCTCTGTCATACTCAGGCTAAATCTAATGGGCTGGTTTGTCTTATTCTCAGAGCAGCAACAACCCCAGGGGTGGAAAATCCTTCAATAATTGTACTTCTTTACGATAATGAGGTATTATGTTGGGGTTTATATATATATATATATTACTTGGGTGTTATTGAAATTGAATACTTTGTACTCTTAATTCAATTTCCAAGAAAAAAAGTGTGCCTTTTACTCATTTACATACATTTTTATTTAGACCTTCAAAGTACTTGTTACAAATTTCAAAGGTCTCTTCTTCTCTCATCCATCGACTCCCATGCATTTAATTTTTTATAGGCATTTTATTCACATTTCAGTTCAAAGCATCCAATCAAATTCATCAATGTAGAAAAAAAACCTATGAAGTTTCATGCAGATTCATTATCGTCTGTGACCTACTTAATTTCATCAGTTAAAACATTTACATTTTTAATAGCCGAGTACACTGAGTAGATTGACTACATTTTTGGTGGAAACGTCCACTTTTAATAAGTATGTTTTTGACGCACTCTCTGTATTTTAATTTAAGTATAATTTATCAGTATTTTTCCACAGCTGTACAAAACAACGCTGTCTTTGAGGATTACAAATCTTGAATGAATAATGTACTGGATGCTTCTCATCTGTACTAGAAGTTTCTAGTACATATTCTCCATTACCGTATTTTGTATGACTGCATTGTTCATTGCACTGATGTAAAGGGTGAAATAAACCATTTTGGAAAAATATCAGAAAGACCTCAGCCTCGTGTTCCAATAATCCTTTCAAATCTCCCAAAGTTCTGTCCATCAACTATGTCATATAAGTGGTAGCACAATACAACATTTTCTAACTAAATCGCTTTCCAGTGTTTTCCCGTTAGCTAACTTGTTCATGTATTCATTCATCTTCGGTAATTACTTATCTTGCTCAGGGTCGCTGTGAATAAATGGGGATACACGAATAAGAAACATATTGTCACTACATGATGCGGAAATACTAGTTCATGCATTCGTCACCTCTAGATTAGATTACTGTAATGCCTTACTGTCTGGATGTTCCAGTAGGAATATAAATAAGCTCCAGTTAGTCCAGAATGCAGCTGCTAGAGTCCTAACTAGAACTAGAAGGCACGACCATATCACACCGATATTATCAATACTGCATTGGCTCCCAGTAAAATTTCGCATTAACTATAAAATACTTTTATTAACCTATAAAGCACTAAATGGTCTCGCGCCACAATATCTAAGCGACCTTTTGGTTTTATATAATCCGCCACGCCTACTTAGATCAAAAGATGCAGGCTATTTGACGGTACCTCGAATAGTGAAGGCTACAGCAGGGGGAAGAGCTTTCTCTTATAGAGCCCCACAGTTATGGAACAGTCTTCCTATTAGTGTTCGGGACTCAGACACAGTCTCAGTGTTTAAGTCTAGGCTTAAAACGTATTTGTTTACTCAAGCCTACCCTGACTAGATTCTGTTCTACTACTTCGCAGTCATAATTATCTTTTTTTCTCCCTCTCTCCTTTCGCCGAGCCCCACATGAATTTATGGAGATACTAGAGATCCAGATCCTTTCTGCCTCTGGATGGAGCTCAAATCTTCTCTAATTCCAGACTGCTGGGACTACGGCTGCTCCTAAGGCCATACAGACTTCATATAAATCCATAATGAACTTTTTCACACTATCTGTTGTTACCCAGATGAGGATGGGTTCCCTTCTGAGTCGGGTTCCTCTCAAGGTTTCTTCCTCTTAAAACATCTTAGGGAGTTTTTCCTTGCCACCGTCGCCACTCAGTGGCTTGCTCAGTTGGGATAAATTCGCACCTTTAATATCTGTATACCATGTTGATATTTCTGTAAAGCTGCTTTGAGACAATGTCTATTGTAAAAAGCGCTATACAAATAAAATTGAATTGAACTGAATTGAATACACACTGAATGGGATGGCAGTCCAAAACAGGTCACCATGCACACACAATTCTTATACTCATTCCCTGCACAATTTACTGTAGCCAGTCTACCTCCTTTTTAGAAGGTAGGAAGAAACTAGAGAACCCAGAGAAAACCCACACAGATATGGTGACAACATGTTGAGCTGAACTCAAGACCCTGGAGCTGTGATGCAGCACCACTTGGTCTGTAAACTATTTATGAGAATCAAGTAATGAAGTTGTGTCAGCTTGCATGTCTCAGTGAAGTAGCTGGCTACATAAAACTTGATCTGAAATTAGTACGCTCACAAAGTCCTGCTCCTAAAGTCTACACTTGTTATGTTTGACTCGATCCCTCAGGGCTCAGCTAACTAACCGATTTCACTTGAGCTAATCAGCCACAAGTTGCAACAGGGATTCCCCCAATGGGAAATCATGAGACATAGTGAACAGGTGTGTGCTAATAACAGTATTGGAAGGCATCCAATGCAGGTTTGTGACACTTTCACCACAACACGCTAGAACAGCACTATTGTCATTCTTCTTCATCATCATCAGCAACCTCTTGTTAAATAAAGCTTACTTTCTCTGAAGAAATTATGCTTGCTCATAGTAGGGTTTGTTCATATGCCCATGCAATCGAGCCTGCTGCCTTGAATGATCAGTGAGCTAGAAATCCAATAGCGGTTATGTAAATTAAGAATGGAGCCTAGACTGATTCACCACTAGACCGGGTTTACAGTTTTTCTCAAATGCACGGACACTAAAACTGGAACAATCAACACGATATCCATAAGCTTCAATTCCGTTCTCAAAAGGATGACACATTGATCAGAACTATTGTTTTCACTTGTGTTACAGGTTGGCTGCATTATTAGAGTAGAATTACACACAAATCCCATTGTGCGCTCGTTTAAAAGTGCAAACACTAAGCGACAAAATGACACACCAAGCAGAATATCACGATGCGTAAAAAGAGCCATGTCTGGACACCAAGCAGCAGGAAGAACAAGCAGTAGAGGCATGGGCAGAAGAACAGCTATATCAAATTAAATTAAGGCCAATGTGATTAACCATATCCATTGTCCAGGAACTCACAATGAGAGAAGCTCAGTACTACTAGCAATACTGTACGTCAGTGCACTACATGGAGAAACAGTAAGGACTGTGTTTTTACTCTGAAGTGAATATACTTACTGTATCGCGTAATCATATACTGTAGCCCTGTATGACTTGTAGTACTAGTTGCTAAAAAAAGGCTGATAACAGCCCTGATAAAGTAATGGTACTCATCATTCTGCAGAATTGCAGACCATGACTTGTTGGATGAAAAAGAAACAGCAACTGTGAAAATGGTCACGTGAACATTATTCACCTAGGAGAAATTCAAAGCATAGCATATTTCCCCTGCTACAAACATCTTGTGTGTTGTGAATGAGGTCATGTGACTCCTCAGAGCACACATGTAACAGGTATTTGGTATTTAGGTTTGTTCAGATGAATGTGATGTCTTGTGATTGTTCTAGGTTTTGAGAAAATGGGGTAATATTCAGTGAAGTGTGTTGAAGTAACGGAGATAAACTGTAAAATGAGTAGGATTATATTTCTGCAAAGTAACATTTTGTTTACTATAACCTCATAAATATTTAAGGAAAAAGACACGTAGGTTAGAATTACCTAAGCAGTGCTGAAGTAATTCTTCAACTAACCAGTAAAAAAGTCTGTAAACAAAATATGATATAACACCAGAATAAAAACACAGATATTAAGCATTAATAATTGATTTCAAGCTTTTGTGTACTCAGGATAGGCAGAGGATTTGGAGCTTTGAAATCTCAAATCTGATCTGTCCAGCCGTCCCATCTGCACACAGCCTGGTGTTTATCCTTTCTTCTGTTCACTCTGCTTATTTCCACATTCTTTCTGCTGTGCTTTTGTAGCTTCCATCAATCTCCCCTGCTCTCCTCTCCTCTCCTCTCTCAGCACCCATCGCACTCAAATGAGCTCATTTTTCTATCTAGATCCTCAATTTACTAAGTTTGGGAATGAACTAAGAATGAACTTTTTTGTGTTGGGCTTATTCTTTGTCTTGATGATTATTGCTTTATAATAAGAATGTTGCAACTGCATCACCAAAGTAAACATACAGATCTGATTTTAAGTTTATTTCTACACTCACCTAATTACTCATTTCTCAGCTCTGCGCACAATCTGGAAATAATTTTTCGGCAGCTTAAACCAATTATTGTGTTGTTGTTGTTGTTATTGTTGTTGTTATTAGTCCGGCCTTTTATTACCACTTTATGGGAATAACTAAAGCACGATGCAGAAAATAATGCAAGCTCGGCTATATTAAACCGTCACTAAGAGTTAGAGATTTAAGTTTAAGTTAACACATTTGATACTGTCAAAACTCCAAAATAAGCCTATATTTATGAAAATGTTTTATGTATGAAAGGCTAGAGCATGCAGTCTGTTATGTATCTGCTGTTAGAATGGCCAGTAAGATTGGTTCTACTAAGACGTCTGGTTAAACTTGGCCGATAGCACTGTCAGATTAAGTCACCATCTGAGCAGACACCTCACAAGTCTCATCAAAAAGCCCAACGACTGAGTAGTTCAGTAACAAAGAAAATGCACAAATCAAGTTCTTATTAGATCAAGAGTCTTATGTCCAATCAAGTAAATGGATTGGAAGACACTAATATGGCATTATAATGGCGCAGATGAATCCTCGTATCTGATTGGTCAGTAGATGTGCGTTATTTTTGTATAACAGCTTGTTTCAATTGTTTCTATAGTAACGGCTCATACACAGGGACTTGTACGGCAGACACTCAACAAAATCTAAGACTAATAATAACCAGATGTTGTTAAACAAAAACCATGTTGTTTAAGAAAGTAAAACATATAATCGTGGATGTGATCATTTTTTTCAGCAGACATTTATTTAAAGGGGTAATGACATGTTTTTATTTTTATTTTATTATCTTCCCTAAGGTGTACTTATAATATTAGTAAAGTTTTTTGCATAAAAAGCATACCAAATTTTGTCATTTATAACCTTTTTCCACCCTGTCTCTGACCCTCATTGTGAAACCTTTAAGACTTCAATGTAACCACCCACTGCTATGATTGGTCAACATCTTTGCCTATGAATTAATTAACACCCCCTGCCATAGCACGGGCAGAACTGTTTTCAGTGACTGAGCGCCAGTGGGCGGGGCCAACAGTGCAATGATGTAAAAGTAGGTGTCGATGTCTTGCTGTAGGGCCAGTCATATGCAAATGTATGTGCCCGTGTGACATCACAAATCCTGCCACATCCAAACGAGCCGTTTTGGGAGCTTGGTTAAATAAATGCTCTTTTTATACTGAGGAGGACATATTAAGCGGTGAAACTTGCAGGATGTTCTAATAGTACAAAAGATATGTCAAAAGATCAAGGAAATTCTCTCATGTCATGACCTCTTTAACATTTAAGGAAGGAGTCTCTGTTGTCAGTGTTTGTAATAGTCAAAGATGCCCAGCTCAGGTAAGTCTTCAGGACAGAGGAGACTGAGAGAGAGAGAGAAAAAGAGAGAGAGCGCGAGAGAGTGTGTGTGTGTGTGTGTGAGAGAGAGAGAGAGAGAGAGCGTGAGAGGGTGGTGAGGCTGGTTATCACAGCTACACATGTGATATCAAATCCCAGCACTGCCACTGCTGGGACCTTGAGCAGGGCCCTGTGATGGCGGGCCTGCAGCCCACAAACACAACGTGTATCACGCTCCTCATGCAACTGCCGGCGGGGTGCTGAACAGACAGCGCCACTTCAGCACCCTGGTTGATTTGGACAGCAAAAGCGCACATGGCTGCAAGGCAGGGAGGTAGAAATACACATGGCTGGCAGCCGATGATTGGAGCGGCGTTTCCTCACTGTCTGGGAGAAGAGGAGCGGCTATAAAAGGGCGCAGCAGAGATGGCGTGGTGAGTTCAATCTCCGTGAACACAGTGAGTGATAGGTCTCTCTCTCTCTCTCTCTGTCTCTCTCTCTGTTTTCAGATGCGGAGGACGACGAAGACGATGCCGAGCTGAGAGGAGAAACTCCCCAGTTGCGCTGCACCCCCGCCAGGCCTCCTGAGTCCCGCCACATGGCCGCTCCACCCCATTCATCGCACCCCACTTCAGAAAGACAACACACCTTCACTTCCCATTTTTCACCTGACTTTAAATAAAAAAATTGCCACATTTTTGCACCAGCTCTGCCTCCGAAGTGTCTGTGTTCTACCTGTCTCGCTATAGCCTTTAACCCTCAATTGCTCAGTTGTATAAATGAGATAACTGTAAGTCGCTCTGGATAAGGGCGTCCGACAAGTGCCATAAATGTAAATGTAGAAGGTTGCCTTCATGAAATAGCAAGACTAATGTCACAAACAACAATGGCCTGTACAAAATATTAGAAAACAATACAGTGCCCTCCACTAATACTGGCACCGTTGGTAAATATGAGCAAAGAAGGCTGTGAAAAATTCTCTTTATTCTTTAAACTTTTGATCTTTTGTTAAAAAATTTCTCAAAAATACTCTGCACGCATGGGTATCTAACAACTGCACACACAACACAGGTTTATCCCCAAAAAATATCTATTATATTTGTTAAATATAGGAGTGCAACAATTACTGGCTCCCCTATGAATTCATGAGAAAAATATATTTGAAGTATATTCCCATGTCTATTTTAAAACTTTTTAATACACCTGGGTGACTAGGAACAGAAATTGTTCAACCATGACTTCCTGTTTCACAGGGGTATAAATATGAAGTAACACATAGGCCAAATTCCCTTAGTCATTTAGCCCAAGACATATGTCCATGCAGTTTGCACCTGGTTTCCCATTGAAACTAAGCAGAGTTGAGCCTGGCCATTACCTGGATGGGAGACCTCCTGGGGAACACTAAAGTTGCTGCTGGAAGTGGTATTAGTGAGGCGAGCAGGGGGTGCTCACCCTATGGTATGTGTGGGGCCTAATGCCTCTATACTGTAAAAAATCTTTCGGATGAGAGATTAAACTGAGGTCACGACTCTCTTTGGTCATTAAAAATCCCAGGACAATTATCGTAAAAGAGTAGGGGTGTACCCAGGTGTCCTGGCAAAATTTCCCCATTGGCCCATCTCTTTCTTACCCCCTAATAATCCCCATCTCTGAATTGGCTACATCACTCTCTTCTCCTCCCCACTTCTAGCTGGTGTGTGTTGGGCATTCTGGCACACGAGGGCTGTGGTCACATCATCCAGATGGATGATACACACTAGTGATGGTTGAGGAAATCCCCCTCCCATACTATGTAAAGTGCTTTGAGTGTCTAGAAAAGCGCTATATAAATATAACTCTAACTAATAACAACGGGTAAGACCAAGGAATGTTCTCAGATCTCTTGCCGTGTATTTTCCAACCTCATCAGGCATTATAGGAGAAGACTCAGAGTTGTTATCTTGGCAAAGGGAGGTGACTAAAAGGGTGGCAATAATTGTTGCACACTTATATTTAAGTTTTGGGGTTTTTTTGATAAACATGTTTTGTTTGCAGTTGTTTGATATCCATGAAATAAAAACAAACAATAAAAAAAAACTGCTGCAAAACAACTTAGTACAACTTAGTCTCTCATTCTCTCTCTCTCTCTCTCTCTCTCTCTCTCTCTCTCAAAACTCTCTGAACAGAAGAAGAGGACAACATGTCCAGGAAGCCATCAATGTTTGATGTTTATTACTTGATAGACCAGCTGAGGCTTGCCTACAGTGCATAGTGCTGAAGCTGAAGCTAACCTTCTTTTTACATAGAGCACCTCAGTAAAATAACTGATGGCAATCGAAAAAGAGTGACAGAACATCTTCACACAAGAGAGCGGGACTCACTTTAACAGTTAAACCCATGTGGGTAACTTCTATAACCAGCCTGTCACTTTGTACCAATATTTTATATATTCCATCTTTCCACAGGGTATCTGCAGGTTTGGGCAAATTAAATTCAAAACCTTTCAAAGACTTTTTAATAGCACTAAGAGGAAAAATCACTTTCCCAATAACAAAATGGCAAGAAGCATGCAAATTTATTATACATATGAGCTGCTTGTATTTGCAATAGCTATCCCTAGACTAGTGGAACACGCCACCTTTTAGAGTAAGATCTGTTTACACCTTGCCTTAAGATCCATCTTTGCTCCTTGGTATAGGACTGTATCTAACCCTTGATATTTTATCTCATTTGTCCATTTAGTCATTTTATTAATGGGATTTATACAGTGGCAAGAAAAAGTATGTGAACCTTTTGGAATTTCATGGTTTTCTGCATAAATTTGTCATAAAATGTGATCTGATCTTCATCTAAGTCAAGGGTATTGACAAATATAATGTGCCTAAAATAATAACACAAAATAAATTCTGATCCCTCATGTCTTGATTGAACACACTCATTCAACATTCAAAATGGCAGTGGAAAAAGTAAGTGAACCCTTAGAATTAATAACTGGTTGACCCCCCTTGGCAGCAATAACCTCAACCAGGCGCTTCCTGTAGCTGTGGATCAGACCTGCACATCGTTCAGGAGGAATTTTAGCCCATTCTTCCTGGCAGAACTGCTTTAGCTCGGTCATATTCTTTGGACGTCTCGTGTGTATGGCTCTCTTCAAGTCATTCCATAGCATCTCTACTGGGTTGAGGTCTGGGCTCTGACTTGGCCACTCCAAAAAGCGGATTTTGTTTTTCTGAAACCATTCTGTTGTGGACTTGCGCCGGTGTTTTGGGTCGTTGTCCTGTTGCATCACCCAACTTCTACACAGGTTCAGCTGACGTACAGACGTTCTCACATTATCATTCTCACATTATCCTGAAGAAATCTTCGGCTGTCATTCGGGGTTGTTTCTTTACCTCATTGATGAGTCTTCGTTGTGCTCTTGGTTTCATTTTGACTGAGCGCCCACTTCTTGCTAGAGTAGCAACAGTCCCAAAGTGTCTCCATTTGTAGAATGTTTGCCTAACTGTAGACTGGTGAATTTCTAAAGTCTTTGAAATCACTTTGTGACCCTTGCCAGCTTTATGTAAATTAGCAATTCTTGATCGTAGATCTTCTGAAAGCTCTTTTTGGCGAGGCGTGGCTCACATAAGCGTGTGCTTCTTGTGCAGAGCAAACTCCAAAAGTTTGAGGGGTTTTTATCAGTCAAAGTAGCTGTAGTTCACACCTCCAAACTCATTTTCTTAACGAGACTCCAGGTGTGCTAAAACCTGACTCCAATTAGCTTTTTTCAGGTCATTAACTCAAGGGTTCACATACTTTTTCCACAAGCACTATGAGGTTTTTTTGGCTGTTCTCAATAAAAACATGAGGGATCAGAATTGTTTTTGTGTTATTATTTTAGACACATTATATTTGTCAATACCTTTGACTTAGATGAAGATCAGATCACATTTTATGACAAATTTATGCAGAATACCATGAAATCATGAACCAAAAGGTTCACATACTTTTTCTTGCTGTCATGAGTTCCCCTTTAAGCAGCACGCTGTGGAGCATGTGAGCGCGCGTGCACGAGCAGGTGCGCGAGCACCTGCTTTTCCCTTGTGGACAATCGTGACATTTCTACACGTGCATTTGTTTATGTATCTGTTATGTCTCCTCCCCGTTCTGTCATTGGCTATTGTTTCACGTGTGTCTGAATTGCCCTCAGCGTCAGCTATTACGACGCTGAGTAGGTTTGTATATATACCGCGCGCCTCCCAGCAACCAGCACGGAATATTAGATAGAATAGCATAGAGAAGTTTAGTTTAGACTCGATTCGTTGCCGTAGTTAATCATAGTCCTAGTTTATGTTTATGTCCATGTTAGGTTCCTTGTTAAAGTTAGTTAGGTTAAACATTAGATTTAGTCCACGCTGGTTTCTCCGCTACCAGTCCCTCGCTGTTGTTTATGTTTCATGTTTGGTATATCGACCCTGTATCCTGTGACCGCGACTTTGATCCCTGCCTTGTTCAGTTTATGCCTGTTTGCCGATCGTCTGACCTTTGCATGTTTTGGATTACGTTTACGGATTACGATTTGGATTTTCCTGCCTGTGTCTCTCCTAAATAAAACCGTTCATACTGCACTTGCATCCGTCATATCTCCGTTACGTCACGAAGCGTGACAGAATATTCCGCCGTACCATGGATGCAGCACGAGGACGAGAGAGACATCACACTACAATGGGAGTAACAGGACAATACCTTATCGGGAGACGTTCGGATTACTGGCCGCGTTTCTTGTCCGTGCAGTTCCCTCAACGGTACACCATTGAACTGCCGCCAGAGACAGCAGGATTGGGGAGCTACCCGCTGGAGTTCCTCTTCAGCTGCCAGGAATATTTCTGCAGCCTGGCGTTTCCCAAGCCTACTAAGAGACAGTGGATCGGATTCTTGGTGTCCAGGTTTTGCGGTACGGCCCGTGACTGGGCGGAGCAGCTGGTGAGCACTGGGTCCTCTGCCCTCCAGGATGTCACTCAATTTGCAGAACTTTTTATGGAGGAGTTCACGCAGCCAGGGCAGCTTCATGGCCTGGATTTACTGGGGTGGAGAGTCAATGGACAGCCCCAGCCTGACCTGCCATTTAACCTCTACTATGAGGGGATTGACAGGTCAGCCTCCACCGATCTGCTTCAGGTTCCAGCGAACGTGGTGGAGGTGGCACCGACATGCATGTCTGAGGGCTGCAGGAGGGAGGCCAAGCTACAATGCCCTACCTGCAAAAAACCGGGTCTCCAGGAAGCATTTTACTGCTCTCATGAATGCTTCAAGAGCAGCTGGCGGGAGCATAAGAAACTCCACCGGAGAGCCCGTGCAGAGATCCAGACCGGGGTCAACAGGGTGACCTCGGAGCTCCCGTCGGAGGTCTCAGCACCCGAGCCCCAGCCGGAGGTGAACCTGGCGACCTCAGAGCTCGAACCTGAGACCCACACGGTGGGCTCACCTGCCGTGCTCCAGCTAGAGGTCAACAGGGAGGCCCCAGCATCAGAGCCCCAGCCGGAGGTTAACCTGGCGACCTCAGAGCTCGAACCTGAGACCCACGAGGTGGGCTCACCTGCCGAGCTCCAGCCAGAAGTCAACAGGGAGGCCCCAGCCCCAGAGCTCCAGCCTGAAGTTCAGGAGGGGGTCTCAGCTCCACAGCTCCACTGCAAAGCCCAGTTACTGTCCCAAGTGTCTGTTAACCTGGACAACCAAGCCCTGCTCAAGCCCAAGTCTACTGACACGGCTGACCAAGTTCTGCTCACACCCAAGTTTACTGATACGGCCAACCAAGTTCTGCTCAAGCCCAAGTCTACTGATATGGCCGACCAAGTTCTGCTCAAGCCTGAGTCTACCGACACGGCCGACCATGTTCGGCTCAAGCCCGAGTCTACTAACACGCACAGCCAAGCCCTGCTCCAGTCCGAGTCAGCCGACACAACCGACCAAGCCCTGCTCCCGTCCGAGTCAGCCGACACGGCCGACCAAGCCCTGCTCACGTCCGAGTCAGCCGACACGGCCGACCAAGTTCTGCTCACGCCCAAGTCTGCCAACACTGACAGCCAAGTTCTGCTCATGCCCGAGTCTGTTGACACGGACAACCAAGCTCTGCTCACGTCCATGTCTGCTGACATGCACAACCAAGTGTCTGTTGAAACAAACAACCAAGCTCTGCTCATGTTCCCGTCTAATGACCTGACCCACCAAGTTATGCTCACGCCAGAGTCAGAAGAACCGTTCGACCAAGTTCTGCTCACGCCTGAGTTTGCTGAAACAAACAACCAAGCTCTGCTCATGTCCACATCTGATGACCTGACCCACCAAGTTATGCTCACGCCAGAGTCAGAAGAACCGTTCAACCAAGTTCTGCTCACGCCTGAGTTTGCTGAAACAAACAACCAAGCTCTGCTCATGTCTACGTCTGATGACCTAACCAACCAAGTTATGTTCACGCCCAAGTCAGCTGACGGGGACAACCAAGTTCTGCTCACGTCCGAGCCTGCTGACACGCACAGCCAAGTTCTGCTCACGCCCGAGGCTGCTGACACGCACAGCCAAGTTCTGCTCACGCCCGAGGCTGCTGACACGCACAGCCAAGTTCTGCTCACGCCCGAGTGTGCTGACACACACAGCCAAGTTCTGCTCACGCCCGAGTCTGCTGACACGCACAGCCAAGTTCTGCTCACGCCCGAGTCTACCGACACGGCCACCCAAGATCCGCCCATGGCCAAGGTTCACTTGGTGACCTCAGAGCCTCAGCCTTCATGCTCAGCTGAGGTCATCGCTCTGTTTCCCTGTTCAGCCGAGGACATCGCTCTGCTTTCCTGCTCCGCCGAGGACGTCGCTCTGCCTTCATGCTCCGCCGAGGACTTCGCTCAGCCTGCCTGCCCTGCTGTGAATGTCGCTCTGCTTCCCTGCTCCGCCGAGGTCGTCGCTCTGCCTTCATGCTCCGCCGAGGACTTCGCTGAGCCTGTCTGCCCGGCTGTGGTCATCGCTCTGCCTTCATGCTCCGCCGAGGACGTCGCTCAGACTGCCTGCCCAGCTGTGGTCGTCGCTCTGCCTTCATGCTCCGCCGAGGACTTCGCTCAGCCTGTCTGCCCGGCTGTGGTCGTCGCTCTGTTTCCCTGTTCAGCCGAGGACGTCGTTCTGCTTTCCTGCTCCACCGAGGACATCTCTCTGCTTTCCTGCTCTGCCGAGGACGTCGCTCTGCCTTCATGCTCCGCCGAGGACTTTGCTCAGCCTGTCTGCCCGGCTGTGGTTGTTGCTCTGCCTACCTGTTCAGCCGGGGACGTCGCTCCGCTTTCATGCTCCAATGAGGATGTCACCCTGTTTTCCTGCTCTGCCGTGTACGTCGCCCTGCTTTTTTGTTTCGCCAAGAACGCCATGCGGTCTCCAGGCTCTGCTTGGGATATTCTGCCCAGGGGGCCGGGGCCGCCAATGGAGATGGATGTTTCATGGCACTCCGGGAGGAGTGCCCTTGGGGGGGGGGGGTGTGTGTTCTGTCATGAGTTCCCCTTTAAGCAGCGCGCTGTGGAGCATGTGAGCACGCGTGCACGAGCAGGTGCGCGAGCACCTGCTTTTCCCTTGTGGACAATCGTGACATTTCTACACATGCATTTGTTTATGTTTCTGTTATGTCTCCATCCCGTTCTGTCATTGCCTGTTGTTTCACGTGTGTCTGAATTGCTCTCAGCCGTCAGCTATTATGACGCCGAGTAGGTTTGTATATATACCGCGCGCCTCCCAGCACACAGTGCGGAATATTAGATAGAATAGCAAAGAGAAGTTTAGTTTAGACTCGATTCGTTACCGTAGTTATTCATAGTCCTAGTTTATGTCCATGTTAGGTTCCTTGTTAAAGTTAGTGAGGTTAAACATTAGATTTAGTCCACGCTGGTTTCTCCGCTACCAGTCCCTCGCTGTCGTTTATGTTTCATGTTTGGTATATCGACCCTGTATCCCGTGACCGCGACTTTGATCCCTGCCTTGTCCAGTTTATGCCTGTTTGCCGATCGTCTGACCTTTGCATGTTTTGGATTACGTTTATGGATTACGATTTGGATTTTCCTGCCTGTGTCTCTCCTAAATAAAACCGTTCATACTGCACTTGCATCCGTCATATCTCCGTCACGTCACGAAGCGTGACACTTGCCACTGTACTTTGTATATTTTATTATCTTTTAGTGTGTTTTTGTTGTTTATTACCCTGTCTTGTCCTGTAATGTTGATACGCCTTCTTAAATCTCAATTCCTCTCAGCTGTACAACACTTTGGTTGTTTGATTACAACCCTTTGGCTGCTTTAAATGCGCTCTAGAAATAACACTGAATTGAACTGATCTGGAATCAAATCTCTGTGCAAGTGCGAAAACATCCTTAAATTGAGTTTAGATATTATGTAAAGCTAGAAGAGAAAGTATACACTAGCTAGAGTCACGTGCTTTAAGGGCCTTTTACCCAGTAACCAGTTTCATCCATGCCTTAAATATACTCAACCCATTTTATCCCAGCCTGCAGCAATCAAATCAAGGGTTAAAACTCTTAGGTTTAAAAGGGTTCAAATTGTAAATAAGTCGAGACTTATTTTCAAGACTCGAATACAAGCCGAATTTCACTCTCTTTTTCACTAAATGTTGTACATCTCAACCGTGCTCTACACGTAGGCCTGTCATGATAATTACGTTATGGAATTATTGTACGATATTTGGACATGACCTCGACCATTTTTGCTGACCTCGACAATGCCCATTGTGTTCACGTGTGTTTGTTCACATAGGAATGAATGCCATTTAAGCATTTAAGCCATTTGATCTGCTGTCAAATTAAAACTCAAACTTCAAATATTCATCAAATTGAAGATAAAAATGCAAGTGTAGCAGGCACTCACACTGACTTACTGTTGAAAAAAAAACACTGTTGAAAAAAATGACACGCAAGATATTAACAATGCACTAACCATGTTTTTTGAAAAATAATTTTTTGAAAAAGAAAAATCTAGAAAGATTAGTTCTAGTGTTTCAAATAATATAGTCGTAGTCAATAATGTCAGGGATTGACCCGCTCAACCTGTGTGAGCTGAAGCTGAACAGTGAATGAACAGCGGTAAACTGAAGCGATTTACTAGCGGGTTAACTCGCCCAGACACATCTAATACGCATATGAGTTTAATCAGACATTTACACAAAATGAACCTAATATTACAACTTGCTCCTGCACAAAATGACGCAAATGCACGAGTGAACGTGAACATTAATAGAATGCTAAGTCACGCTGTGAATACACTCTTTCCATAACAATGCGCTAAATTTCAGCGCAGTTTTCACATGCGGACACATTGTTAATACATGTTTCAATTAATATATAAAATGTGTGACTATTTCGTTTCATTTTTGCATTTTCTCATCAACTAAAATGATGCTTACTAATATTCGATGCCATTTTAGTCTGAGTAAAATTCACTAAAATGAATAAATATGACATGATCAAATGTAGACTAAATTATTTTTTAAAGGATATTTTCGTCAGAAAACAAAAACTCTTTTTTTGACATAACAATTCCAATGTCTGACTATTCTGAAGAATTACAGTATCTCACAAAAGTGAGTACACCCCTCACATTTCCATAAATATTTGATTATATCTTTTCATGTGACAACACTGAAGAAATGACACTTTGCTACAATGTAAAGTAGTGAGTGTACAGCTTGTATAACAGTGTAAATTTACTGTCCCCTCAAAATAACTCAACACACAGCCATTAATGTCTAAACCGCTGGCAACAAAAGTGAGTACACCCCTAAGTGAAAATGTCCAAATTGGGCCCAAAGTGTCAATATTTTGTGTAGCACCATTATTTTCCAGCACTGCCTTAACCCTCTTGGGCATGGAGTTCACCAGAGCTTCACAGGTTGCCACTGCAGTCCTCTTCTACTCCTCCATGATGACATTACAGTATGATGACATACTGTAAATGTTTAAGCTCTTTGAAAAGGTGTACTTGCATTATTATGCTATTATAATATAATTATATCAGTGGCATAAAATGTCTTAAAATGACAATAATATCGTTTATCGCAGTTATTTCTGGATTATATATCGTCCAACAAAAGTAGTTATCGTGATAGACCTGGTTACACGTCTCAGCCACTTTCTCTAGACCAGTAGTTCTCCAACCAGCACCCATTCACTCACACATCACAGTAATACAGCAGGAAAGTTGAGCATCTGGGCTTCCACAAGGACTGGTTTGAGAACCACTAATCAGTAACCAATCCGCCACTTGCTATTCTTCTATGTCTAATGAAAGGTGTTAAGGCAATGAGTTAAAATCTTTCTGTCTGACTCACACATTCTCTCTTCCTCCTCTATCGTTTGCCCAGAAGGAGGGATGATTGAAGTGGAGAGGTAATTGTCATTTTTGGAGCAGCGATTATCATTTCTGCGATGACGGCTCAGCTCAGCGACTCCTCTCCTTTCTGATTTGTTTGGACAGCATGTAATTTCTTCCAACTCTCTTGTTCGTTCTCCTTATTCTTTTCTTTAAAATGAAAAAAAGTCTCCAAATGAAAAAAAAAAAGTGTCTGCCTTCGAATGGATTTTTTTTTAATGCTGTACATGCATTATATGAAATTAGCAAAACATCCATTTCCATTGCATTGCATAGATTTCCTTTTATTATTCTTCTCAAATGAGTGTACAAACTAGATCAGCTCTTTTTGTGTATTTTCTTGTGTACTCCTTAGGGTGTTTCTTGCTCCCAAAAAGCCTGAATATTACATTTCAGCACAGATCTTTTCTCTTTATTAAAATATTAGCTAGCTAATTAATCAACCTACTGAATGCAGGCAGAAACATGTAAACTCCCTGAGATGTTCTGGAGTGGTGAATCAGCCTGTCTCTGCAAAATACATTTATGCAGATCACTCTGAACAAGAGAGAACATGAAAAGCGACCAAACTCCATTATGGTTTGGCTTTCTCGTACTATTTTGCATCTAAAATGAGGAGAACAGTAAACTTTCTGTTGCGAACTGCTGTGAGACCGTGACACTGAAATAAACTGTAAAAGCAAAGTCACTGAAATGTCATTACGCAGTGTCACAGAACCCCAGTCATCTTCTATAAAATAAAGTTTCTTTTAACAAAGGAGTAAGTCAGACCTACCATTTTTGTCTGCACGGCGGAAAATCTGGAGGGAGAGAAAAGAAGGAGAAGAGTTAGAGATGATAAAAAGCAGGATGATCAGACTTAAATAAGGCTGTGCGTATATTCTGTGCACCACTGTTGAAAAATCCATGTCCCAGAAGCTTTCATAAAGATGTTGTATTTCAGTTTTTCTTTAGCAAACAGCAGACATTTTGAGAACAAAACAGTAGGCTCTATTATGCTAGGTAATGCTAGCATGGTGCTATTTTGTATCGCGTTTGCGCTATATTGCTATGATCAGTAGTCATTTGTGTAATGGTGTAAAAAATTCAAAATATGCCAATGTTGTGGGAACCTGAGAAGCATTTTGGTCCAGAAATGTGTGTACATTAGCACCTCCCGAGACCCTGTCTTAGCACTGATGCAGGATTAATACAGTATTTTGTGGTCTTAAAGTGCAGTCTTAGAAGTCCTGTCCAATATTTTTAAAACCTGGTTTCATGGACATTTACTATTTATATCACTCAACATCAATAAAAATAGGCAACGTTAGTCAAATACTAACCAAATGCATCAGACTTAATTATGATATCTGTAAGAAATACGATTATTTCTTACAGGCACTAAAGGCTAATTTACACGGAAAGCTTTTAGTATGACGCATCTTTTAGTCACGTGATTTTCTGTTTTTAGTAGGTTAACATTATGGATGCACTGGGATGGTCTGCTGGGTTTTTTTTTTTTTTGGAGTGCAAGTAATATACAATAATGTTACTGTATTATAATAACCAGTCTATTTACATAATAGTCAGAAGTAGCAGTGCATGTGGCATGGTTCAAAGTGCTACGAGTGCAGTTCTCATTTTTTGTTTTGGGTTTATGTCACATGCCTTTGTTACAGTATTAGGTGTGTTCGACTTCGACTGGATGTAACCGATCGGCGAGAGAGTCGGGGAGGAGTTGAAAACTGTAGTAGTGACGCTCGCGCGGTGTTTGCTTTCTTTATCGCAGACAAAGTGAATATTTCTCAGATAAACAGACGTCTGAATTTTACATGTAGCAACCAGAAACACTTCACTGAATAGGTTAAGTTGATATACAGGCCTGTAATGTACAAGAAGAAAGTTCAACATAAGCCTGTATTATTTAAAAACCAATAAAGTGGGGTCTATCATTTTTTTTTTTTTATCAGTTTTATTTTTGATAAACATCAAAACAAGGGTTTTGACTGTTATAAAAATACAGACTTGTGAGCCTTAGCAGAATTGAAGGTGTCAGAATAAACATGAAAGGAATGCCATCATTGCCGTCGGGGAGTCTGGCCGATCAAGAACTAGCCGCATCGTCATCAGAGCTCGTGCAGACGCTCTGGAGAAGCTGCGCTGAATTTTGGAGCTTGTTCTGGATGCGGTTCTCTGTATAGCTGTTTTGTACTTTGTAGTGGAAATTACTTATGTACTTAGTCAGTATATTAGTTCGTAATGAATATTTGAGGTTTGGGTAGTCTCATACAACTATTTTTTTTCAAGATGAGCTGTCATTAGCAGCATGGAGCGTCATCATCATCGTCATCCTCCTCCTCCTCAGCTGGACACTCGAGCTGTCGATCCAAATCTCACTAGCCAATGAGAGTAAATCGCTGTAAAGCCCCGCCAACGTGAGACAAATTTTGAAAGCATAAATGAAAACGGTGAAACAGCGGTGCATTCATAAACCACGATTAGCAAAAACGAAGCTTAGAAAACTGTTAACAAAGAATGCTGTTTATTTAAAGACCATGTTATATTTTTGCCACTGAGTTCACTGTTTTCAGTTTCAGAGTGTTTTTCTTCTTTCTCATTGTATATTTTTGTTCGTTTCTTGAAAAGTTACGTTCAATACTTTTGGCACAAATATAATTCCATACTCCTGTCCTGTCATTGGTGCGCTTTTCCCGACTGTTTCCAGGTGTTCTGTGTTTAATTCATTTGTCTATTTATACCCCCTGTGTCTGTCTTGGTTGTCTGTCTATATTGATGTTATTGTGTGTTTCTGAGTCATTTTCCTGTGTTTCCTTGTTCCTAGTTATACGTTCTGGTTTCAACCTGTACATTTTTATGTTCGACCTGTTTATGATTATGGATTAGGCTTATGCGATTTTGAATTTTCCCTGATTGAGATTTTTCATTTTAAAATAGTGCGATAAGCAATGCAATTGTCCAGAACGAGGAAAACACAGGAAAATGGTCATTTCAACCATTTCAAATTATATTAATCAGCTGCGCAAAAACTCAGGTGGATGGTGAATTTAGGTGCAGCGTAATAATGAGCGTAAGGACGATACTATCTTTATATTGCACAAGTTCAATTCAATTTTATTTGTATAGCACTTTTAACAATGGACATTGTCTCAAAGAACCTTTACAGAAACATATAAACACAAGTCTATTATGGTGTATTCTGGCTTGATGCTGTCTGGCAATGAATTGCCCCTCACCTGGAATTATGATAAATATTAATGTCGCAATATCTAAAACGTTAAAAGTGTGAAACCACTGAAGCTCATGTGAAACAATTTACTGTATCTAAAGCTCTCTGTCGCACGGCTTTAATTCTCCTGTCATAGCTATTTGTAGCCATGGCTGAAATTATGTTTTTTTCAGAGACACTTGTCTTTCAACCATTTAAACACCATGGGTTTGCTTGTAATACAATCAGATATCATTTTATTATGCAGTGACCAATGACCATTCAGTTCCGTTTGGTATTAACACGAAGTAAACATTTTAATGTTTAAATGTTTTAATTGCTGGTCTGGATTGCACAATTCAGGCATAACAATTTTATAAACCACGCCAAAGGGAAGAAAGTGCTCTGTACATGTGACTGTGTTGTGGCTGGTGACACTATCTATAGTCATCATCTACCACTTTTTTCATCCGTGCCATGTGACCATCTGCACCAAAGGACATGAAGATACCAAAAATACACAGTGTGACGATCTCATGCATTGTTTTTCCATGTGTGCTGTAATCACGAAAATAAAACCCATTATGTGTTCTCCCTGTTTAAATGCACCTAAATCGTATTAGTATGCGCAAAGGACACACGCACATGTGCAAAGATTTTTATGCAAGCACATAATCACACATCCTGATGCTCTCTGCACCTGAGGAAACTGATAGCCACATTCTGAAGGACAAATGGAGCTTGTAGCCAGGCTACAGCTGCTGAGTAAATAGCTTCTGTGTGTCCTGCTTGCACAGCACTGTGTGTGAACATGTACAGGCCAACTGCGGAGGCATGGCAAACAGCCTTGTACAAACACCTACAAAATTACAGACTCCAAGAGATACATGTAAGATGCAATAGTTAAATCTGGTTCAGCTTGGGTTTAACAAAGCACGATAAATCAGGTTGCTGATACAGAAACAACAGCAATGACTCAGGATTATCATTTCAATAAACTTTGATACAAATAGTCTCTTTGTAGTGCTTTTGAGCTCGCTGTGCCCTTTTGACACAGACTAATAAAACTGAGTCGTTACCATCGACCAACCGAACAACAACAAGCCATCAGTCCTACTCAAATAAACTTTATTCTCTGTGCCTGCTAGTTTGCCATAACTGACTGTTAGCAGCTAAGCACAGGGTAATACATCATTAACTATTCACTTTAAAAGGTCAATCCAAGCTTCCTAGAGAGAGATATTGCATCTGGTAGCTCTTTGGCAGGTGTTGAGACCGTAGGGAAACTCAGTTCCCACTGTCTGTTTTCCTCTGAGACAAAGAGAGGAAGATAGCGATAGTGTATGAAAAGAGAAAT